>NC_048226.1:2633597-2912025 GCF_002007445.2 Ailuropoda melanoleuca
AAGCCTCTGGATGCCCAGCTCTTTGCAAAATCAACCACAGACCTTTCAGGAAAGTCCCTCTATTGTGTCTATCCCTCCCTCTTCTCTCTAGCGTGCTCTCTCTCTGGGCTACCTTTCCTGTTCTGTTTCACTGGATTTTCATGCTGCAGACTAGGGATGTTTGCACTTGGCAGTGAGCCGACAGTCATAAAATCCAAGAAGGCTTGTTTATTTATAAGAATTCTGCAGTTAGGGTGAGTTCAGTAGAATGTTTCAATTTAAAGTAAGCAAGAGCCATTGGGTAATCCATCACCAATTTACATTGTCCATTGAGAGGACGCCATTTATCACTATCTGCAGATAGCCACACATTCCCTCTCAGTGTTTGCCAAGTCAAATCCCTGGCCAGTGAATGTTAGACAGCCCTGAAAGGAAGTGAATGCATAAATCAAATTTGGAGGTTTTTGTAGATAACATGCAGAGAGCTACAAGAGATGCCATGGAACTTGGAAAAAAGGTGACCCTTGATGTCCAAAGTTAGAAGAATAGACTCCATGCTTTTTATACAGCCCCAAACAGAAGTGATTCACTGCTAAGAGAAATTCTGTAAGGTGGAGTGGATGAGACCTTAGAAAGCCCAAGCCCCAGCAGTGCTCATGAAGGGTGGTGTCAAGGAGGCAGGAAAAATTGATATCAAAGGAGGCTGGCAATATGCCCTGTTGAAGGGACATAGTGTGAACAGAGGGGAATGGACAGCACCCAGATGAAAAAGAGACCCAAAGAACAGCAGGGTGTGAGTTGCTCCAAGAGCACAAGTCCTGGCTTCTGGTTGAGACACCAACGGATGAAAATCCAATTATAGAAATCCCAGCTAAGTAATGCGCTGCATTACTGGTGCATGTCTGGAGAGCCAGAGAGCTCAGTCCCATCCCTCTTGCTTCTCTGTCTCATCTCTGAAAAAGTGACAGCTTCTGTTTTCACTCCATAATCCCCACCCACCCACCTCATCCCCAACTACCTGCCATAAATCCACATTATGTCATTGTGGAGGTACAATTCACAACGGGATGGATCACGGCCAAGTACTTACAACAGAATGGAGAGGAAAGGCAGAGGCATGGCCAAGGTCTAGACTCACCTTGGCACTGGAGTAGAATACATCACAATATTATCAGGAGTAATCCCATGCACAACTCTGATTGTTCTCTTCATATTCCAAATATTACTGTGACATTTAGTGGAAAAAATCACAATATTTAAAAACATAGCAAGCAAAAAATGATAAAATGAAGGTCCAGGAAGCAGTTTAAAAAGAGGTTGGCATTTGGTGGTGCAGGAGGAAGAATCCTATGATGACAGATGGGTAGAGCCCAGAAGGAAGGTATCCCAAAAGATGTTCAAGTAAGTGCAAAATCAAATATCAACAGATATAGGTCTCAACACTAATAGAATAGTGTTGAGCATATCCCTAATGCAGAGGGGGAAAAATGAAGGAGACAAGGCAAGACTCTAGTTCTCATTAGTCATGGAGATACAAGGCAGGTGCCCTGAACAGGAAACAGAAAAAGATTTTGAGACAAAATAATGGTAGTGGGAACTAAGGTATTCAAAAACAAGGGGAAGAAAAGACTGGGGACCCAATGTGGGATGCCAGGTCCTGGTGAGTAATGCAAGTAATAGAAGGTGTGTCATTTGTGTAGGGAAGGAAAACTAATTTCCTCCCTCCCCTTCTGAATTCTTGTCTGAGGTCCCAGTAATAAAAGATTAACAAGAGACAAACAGAAGTCTATTGACATGTATGCCTCCTGCACACATGGGAGACACCTACGGACAAATGAGTAACTCAAAACGGCAGCTGAGAACTCGGGCTTGTATAACATCTTCAACCAAGACCAGTACATTTGTGGAGAAATGACAGGAAAAAGGAAAGCAGTTTTAGGCTTCCAAGTGTGGAGATACTGGCTGGTGAGCAAAATTTGTTATGTGGATTCCTCTGGTGCCACCTCCAGGCTGATAAAGTCTGTAGTTATCCCTGGTGATTAACTTTTATCTTTCCTGATTGAGAGGGGAGGAGAGACACCTTCGTCAATTTATGTCCTGCTTCAAGGAAAACAGGAAGAGGGCAGGGAGCTTTTCTTGTATCTGCTCCTTCTCCATTACCTTCAGCTCAAAATAATCCTTATGCCAAAGTGGCACATTGCAGTGGCATATGTGCTACCTTTCATCTGCCTTAAATATTTCAGTTAATTTTTATGTACCAAACAACCACAAAATCTCAGTGGCATAGAAAAGTATGCATCTGTGTAACTCACATATGTGGATCTACCAAAAGTCAACTGATGTAGTCTGGTCCCAGCTGGGTGGCTCTCCCGGTCTCAGTAAGCCCCTCACACAAGTGCCGATCAGCTGGGCATTATTCATGTAGGCTCAGCTCAGCTGGGGTGTTGGGCTGGTGTTACTCTACACCACATGGTCTGCCCCTCCTGCACCAGTGGGCTAGCCCAGGCATGTTCTGCTCATAATGAAAGAGACGTACCAAAAAGCAATCCCACTGCAAAAGTGCATTTTAAACTTTTGGCACCGCAAGCCCACTAACATGCCCCTGGCCCGGAAAAATGACAGCCACACCCAGCGTGAAATGGGCAGAGAAGCACATTTCACCCCTAGAGACAGAGAGGAGGGGGTGGCCATGGGAGAAATGCATATTTCTGAACAGCAATCCACAAGCCCACAGGTTTCCAAACACAGTAAATTCAGAAACTAGGAGAAACGAAAGGGAAGATGCAGAAGGCAAGAACATGGCCAGGTCTGATTATCGCCACTTTGTCAGACGAACCGCAGGTTTCCATCCTGTCCTCCAAGACAACAGGAGACACAAGTCAGATTTCGATACTTATTTTTTCTTCCCCTAACTGAGGCCACATGAGCCCCATCTGCACATTCAGCTCTGCCCTGCAGGCTTGCCGCGGACAGAATTTACAAGCTAGCCTCCCGCTCACAACTTGAACCTCCATGGTAATCCTATGAGGCGCACTGCTCAGCTGTCACCGTCCAAATGGTTGGCCCATTTCCCAGAAATGATTATTCTTTAAGTGTGGAGTAGGGATACATTTTTTTTAAATCAATTAAAGGTCAAGTATGAATAGAAACCAACATAAGGACTCGGGACCAGAATGACAGTGATTAGTGCCGGAGAAGTACTTCGATGCTCTTGTTCGACTCAAAACACTTCCTGGCGATAAAGTAGAGAACTAGGAGAGCCAGGTGACGTCACTCAGGTCAAAGTGAAACAAAAGTCTGCATGGCCCAGAAGTGCGACAGAATCCTGAAGTAATGAACTGGAATGGAGGAGCTTCAAGGTCTGGGACCCAAAGGAAGAGGAAGGTAGTCCGAGAGCTCAGCCCCCATGGGGGTGACAGGGATGAAAAGTGTCCATAAGAAATGAGATAAGAAAGACTCAAGGGACTGTGTGAAGTGAAGGGCTCCCCACGACACTTCAAAGGAGGCTGGAAAAAGTGGCAAGTGGGTTTCCACCCAAAGCTATTATTGCCTGGGAAGTCGTGGAGCTGCAGAGGTCTGGGCAAGATGAGGGGCGACAGATATGCCTGCGTCTGTGGGGATCCTCCGTACCACCACCGAGTGGAGCCCCCTTGAAGCCCGTGTGAGACAGTGCTACGCCAGGAGCCAAGGCGTCCGGGGAGATGGGCATCATGGGGGGTGGCAGAAACACATCAAGACCATTCAACGAATAGAAGGAAAGTGTGAGCCACACAAATGAGACCAAACTAAAACTAAACTCCCCTCTCAACATGAGCTTTCAAAACAGGGAACAACAAAATTGAAGGGCGAAGGAGCACATCCACATCGGAGCACAGCCTGGGGCAGTTTGGGGGTCCTAGCGGGGTAGGGGGCACCCACGTGAGGGGCGGGGTCAGCCCAGCACCATGTGTGGGGACAGAGGGTGGAGGAACAGAAGCAAAGAGAACAGCTGGGGAGGGAACGGGGTGCTGGTGGTGATGGGATGCTAGCTACACGCAGAGGCGTTATCGAATAAGTAGTATGTTGAGGATAATCAGGAAAGGAATTTGTAAGTATAAGAGGGGAAAAAACTATAATGAGTAACGCCGTGTGTCAACTGTACTTTAAATAAATAAACAAACAATTAAGGAAATAAAATGAAAAAAAAAACTGGAACGAATCCTGTAATAAGGGTTGGAATTGAAGGTGTAGGTGTGAACTCATGCTTTTCAATTGCATGTAAATAGTCAGAGAAATAAATATGGATGCACCTGCTTGTAGGTCCCTAGATCTGGAGGTCTATACGTGCATCCAGAACCCCTCCCTGAAGCCCCAGGAGCTAAGTTTCCTTAGAGAAATGACTGGCTTCATGACCGAGGCGGGAGAGAGAGTGAGCGTGTTGTTACTCTAGGAAATAGGACATGCTCGCTGAACGGCGCGGAACCCAGCTTGAAGGGGCTCCCACTGCCCCACAATGACAACATTTGGGCATCATAATAAGCAACGATTGTAATGATTACAACCAACTGAATAAAATAAGGACCCGTGAGCCCGTGCGGATATAAACGAGTCATTGAATGAACTAAGTTTGCAAAGGAATGAAGTATAGCTTCCAAGGACCACCCCTCAAAATACCTGTGAATTACAAAGAGTAAAAGAATAACTTTTCAGTCTAAAATTCCAGCCGCCGCCACCTTTCTTAAGTGACTAAGGTAAACATCATCAGTCATGGGACGGATTCCAATGGGGCACCGCCTGCACACTGTGACCGCATTCCTGTCCAAAACCCACAACCTGAGCCTCATGAAGAAGCTTGACATAAATGCAAACGTGTCCAGCAACGCTGAGGACCCGCTCCGGAGGGAACTAAGGAGGCAGAACAAGTAAACATACAGCATAATTCTGGACTGGAACATTTTATTAGAAGGGACCTAAATGAGATAATTGATGGAACCGTAGGGAGTCTGATGATTAGATCGTAGGAATGGCTATTTCCTGTGATGTAAACGCCCTGATTTTTGTAGCTGTCTTGTGTGCTGACCTGTGTCATTACCATCGTTTTGCCCTTTCTAGATTGTTCTGTAATTGGAACCATGCCTATGGAGCTTTTTCAGACTGCCTTCTTTGCCTTTGTAATAGGCATTTAAGGTTCCTCCATGTCTTTGCATGGCTTGATAGCTCCTTTTTTTTCTGTTTTTTATCTTTATTGTTATTTTTTCATTTGGTTATGTATTTTTATTGTGGGCTTTACTGAAATCAGTGGTTGGCAAGGGCTTGAGGGGGGAATGAGTAAGGGAGTGCAGAGGGGTTTTAGGGCAGTCAAACTGCTCGGTGTGATACCGTCGTGGTGCACACACGTCATTACACATTTGTGCAAATCCACAGAATGCACGACACTACGCGTGAGCCCTAGCACTGTGCACTATGGGCTCGGGTGATAATGACGTGTCAATGTAGGTTCATCGTTTGTAAAAGATGTAAAAAGGTGTACCGGCTGGCGGGGGATGCTGGTAGCAGGGGAGGCTGTGGTGTACAGGAGGAGACGCTGTGTGGAAAAATCCCTGTACTTTCTGCTCCATTTTGCTGTGAACCTGAAACTGCTCTGAAAAATAAGGTCTATTTTTTTTTAAAAGACAAATATTTCCAGACCAGTTTTTTTTTTAAACCCAATGATGTGCTGCTTCTAAGGGACTTTAAAACACAGTTACAAAAGGTTAAAAGTAAAAGATGTAAAAAGACTCATCATGCAAATACCCATATGAGGCTCTCCCAGCTATACTAATATCAGACCACGTAGACTTTAAGGCAGGAAGCGTGATTAGAAATAAAGAGGGAGCATTCCATAATGAGAAACGAGCCAACCCACCAGAAAGATTTTACAATTTAAATGCACCAAGTAAAAGTGTCTCAAAATATATGAGGCAAAAATGAATCCTAACCCCCAACGCCATTTTTAGGGGTATACCTTTCAAACAAGTGGAAAAAAATCAGAGAGAGTAGCACAACAACATTTGATCAATTAACTAAATAGCAATATTTTTTTTCAAGCAACACAGCTTTCCAAATCTGTATCGCCCTTGGCAATGTTCCTTGGTTTTATTTCTCGCCTAGCAATCTTTAAAGTTATGTTTGCTGTAACTCATGGCCATCTAGCTATGTTTTGACAATAGGGGCTTTCAGAGTATCTCGTTCACCATGGAGCTAAAAGCAGAAGCCCATTTCACAGCACTTGGCACAGCGAAAATTTTACATTCCTACTGTGATTATTTGATTAGTATCTCTGTTGTCCACTGCCCTGTAAATGCCATCAGAGCTGAAGACCGTGGTGGCTCCTGTCCACTGAGGTCTCTGCCTACAGCTCCGTGATCAGCAAGTAATATAAAACCCANATCAGCAAGTAATACAAACCATGATCTTCGCCTTCAAGAAAGTTCGCCGAGAAGGCGGTTATGAAACGAAGAATAACACAGAGTAAAATAGACCGACACAGGTTAAGTGATACAAAGAAGATCTGTCGCTTGCCCGGAAACACCTAGCAAGGGAGAAGACCTAGTCCCGAAGATCAAAGGTGACTGGTATCTAGAGAGACAACTGTCAGGGGCAGAACTCACGCCGAGGACACTGCATGCAGCTAAGGACGGACCACGCACGGGCCACGCCGAGGAGGCAAAGCCTCCACTACCCTATCGGGATGGGACCCCTTCGCCTCAAGCCCGAGGAGGCCAAACGTCCATTACCCACGCCGGGCTGTGCCTCGCCATGTCAAAACTGGATTAACAGTCTGCCCTCTGAAACCACTTCTCTGCAAGACCTGTCGTACCCAGACAGAAGTTTTCCACAAGTGGAAAAGGGCTGTTGGCATTTAAAGTTTCATAGTTTTCTGAGAGCTTGGCCATCTTAATATTTACAGGTTTTGAAATCTGATGGGGGTTAAAGCCCCACTCTACCATTTCCTGTGTAATTTTGGTCAAATTGCTGAAGTCTCGAAGCTTTGGGTTCCTCTCTGGAAAATGGAATGAGAATGGCACGCTGGCTCTTGAAGACTAAATGAGACAAAATGGGTCCTGTGCTCAGAAGGGCTCAGAGCCTCTTGCTCGGCCCCGGCCCCCGGGCATCCGGCTCCCAGAAGCCCATGCTGCTTGTCACCCGGCCGAGTGCCTCACAGCTCCGAAGTCCCCATGAATATATTCTGAGCTTTGATGCTCCTCTCTCATTAGATATAAAGACATCTCTTACGCATCTGTAAGACTATATCTCGTACGGTCTTCGATATTTATCCCTGTATCTTCCATGGGTATAACCATGTGCAGACCTTTCACCACTCAGAGCTCGGTCCGTAATGCCTCAGGGTGTGAGGCCGGGAGGGGTGGGAGGGGAGGCACACTGCACAGGATCGCTCTCCTGATCCAAGAAGGCAGAATGGGAGCAACTACTCCAGCAGGCTTCGTAAAGCTCACCCAGGCAACATCATCGGCTGTGTTTTGCCGACTTGGAGTCTCATTTGGGTAGGAAAAAAATAGTAGAGTACAGCATGGTGACTGTAGTTAACAGCCCTGTGTTAATGTACTTGAGAGTTGCTAAGAGACCAGATTTTAAATGTTCTCATCATTTTTTAAAAAGGTAATTAAGTGAGGTGTTGGAGGCATTAACCTTATTGTGGTCACCATGTCACAATACATGTGTGTCAAATCATCCGTGTACCCCTCAAACTTAAACTTACACTCTATGTTAATTATATCTTCATAATCCTGGGAGGACAGTAGTAAAGACAGGATGATAACCCAAGGTACCAGTTCGTGATGGCTCATCAGTTATTGAAGCAAGTTAGTAAGCACATATGGAGGGATGGAGGGATGGAGGGATGGAGGGAGGGATGGAGGGATGGAGGGATGGATGGAGGGAGGGATGGATGGATGGATGGAGGGATAGAGGGATGGAGGGATGGAGGGATGGACAGGTGGATGGATGGGTGGAGAGGTGGATGGATGGATGGATGGATGATGATGGGGATGGAAAATGTTTACAGATAAAACTAAAATTTCCCATGTGAAAATGATGCACTTAGGCCTGTTCTAGGGGAGGCTTACAAGACATATAATACAGATACGGACTCAGGAGTTTAGAATCTTGAGAATAAAAAAAAAAAAACCCAAACACCTGGCCAGCGGTTGGCACTGCCACTGCCTCCCTGGGCTGCAGAACCATTTCTACGGAACAGTGTGTTGATGCAGTAATAGAACGTTTGTCCAAGCACTGAGGAGAAATGACTTCTAGAAACACTCCACTGACCTGTACAAGAAGGCCAACTGTGTCTCCTTTCATTCAGAGTGGCCCAGGGAGGAAATCAGGAGAAATGACTTCGAAGAGTATAACAAAGTAAAAACTCACCCTACACGGTCAGGAACCATGTAGGAGACGTAATCCGTGACTTCCGTGTGTGTGAAACGGAAGTCAGGAGGTGACACCAGCCATCTCTCTACGTGACATAATAGCTCAAAGACTTCGATCCTTCTTACCATTTTCCGCACGTTCCTGCGGCATAGGACCGCGGAGAAGCAAGTCCTTTACCACCATTTGGGGACTGTGGGTACGTCGGATGTCGCAATACCTTACAACGTGAAGTCCAGCAACGGGACGAGCCCATCAGAACAGGTTCAACAACCGCACAGCCTACTTAGCCACGCCTCAGTGATTTCGACGCCTGGCTGAAATACCCGTACGTCTCTTTCCCACGTGCCTGCGATTCTAAATCCCGCTCATGGTCAAGTAAGAAAACACACTCTGCGGTTCTTCCCTCTTCCGCCCCCTCGCCCCCTGCCCCACTCGCTTGGGGTTGTAGCCACAGTGGTCTACCCAGCCCACCCCACACATCACACATACATTCGCACACCCAAACACGCCCAGTCAATCCGGGGGGAGCCCGGGAAGTTGCTCACACGTATGTACAGACTGTCCCGTCTGTCACCATGTCCAGACGCACCAGCCCCCGTGAGGAAGAGGGCTCTCTCCCCGCACACTGGGCCGCACACCCGTATCCGTTTACGCCCCGGGTCCTGCGGAGTTTGGACTGAAGCAGAATGCCACATGCCACCCGGCGCCCCGTCAAGGGAATCCAGTAGAGGCTGCGGAACCAGTCTGAGCAAAAATACAGCAGGCTTGACTCAGAATGGTCCTTCCTCACGGATGACTCAGTTTTTGTGACTTGGCCAAGACTGCTCTCTGTCTTTAAATCTGACTCCCTTCCCTGAGGGTGCGTTCTGTGCCGGGGGCTCCTCGATGCCTCACGCCCCTCAGCTCCCCCGGCCGACAGCGGCGTGTTCGAACTCCAGCGACGGGCACGTCACCGAGGCTCGGAGTGGGGCTTACCCTCCATTGTCAGCATCATCTTCAACACTTGCCTTAAAATTAGGGAAAAAATTTTTTAATGAATTGTTTGGGGCTGCACTCCTAGTCCTGAAGGTATTTAAAATACCTCTTGTGAGAAGAACACATGTTTCTGAAACCCAAAATAGACCAATTGCCCTGGCCTACTTTACAACAAGTCCTAGCAAGGCACCGACCGTAAAAACTTCCAGTTTTCGTTTGGGCTTAACCAGACTAGGAAAGTGTTGAGGTTTGGTTTGCAATTTTCCACTGGGCAGAAGAGACCACTTTCTTAAATCACAGCCTAGAGGCACTGGCACCTATGACAGTCCCGTGCTCCGGGTTCCCCCAGCACCCACCTCAGAGGAAAGGCCGCAAGCGATCCCTCTGCCCACGGCTAATGCATTTATCATCGAAAAGAAACGTATCTTTGTTGGAAGGATCAATGACTTCCCTAATGAAAAGCACATTTCCATGCATGTTGCATGGTCTCACGGAGGGCCCGTGAACGCCGAGCGGCCGCGGCCCACGCTGCTTTCAAAGCTAACTGCTTCCAGGTGCTCGGAGAGCAGGACTCGGGCACAGCGAGCCATGTGCAACCTTGTGCCCGAGTGTCTTTGTTCTTGCAAGTGTAAAGTTTCCCTCATTCTCCGTTTTACGGCCAGAGGTTTCTGCGTTGCGTAACACCCAATGAGAGCGCACCAAAGGGCTTAGTTTTATTGTTTTGTTGTGTTTTATTGACTACATGTTTTATTCAGCTAATGTGTGCCAGGGAGGCAGGCAGTAACAGCTCAATTATACCATCACGCTCTTCCTCTTCTCCAACAGCCCAGCGACCCAGCACACTTTTATTACATCCACGTGCAGATGGTAAGAAAAAGAAGGAACAAAGGAGGAGGCAAGGCATTCTGGTGTAAGTGTTCAGGCTGGAACTGCTCCCTTCCCTAGTGATCCTTCAAGGCCGAGAGCTTTCCAAAGACCAGCAATTTGTTCCCACAGTGGTCATGGAGTCAGCCACCCCGTCCCTTCCTGGGGGCAGAAGGCCATTGCTCTTTGGGGAAGAGCCAGGGGAAGCTTTCTCCCCATTTAGAGGACTGGGGGCACTGGGATTGTGCTACGAGCGCCCCACATTACCTGAGCCATTCATCCAGCCTTGCAATTCAGTGACATTTCAGGAAAGGGGGAGGAACTCCTGCACAGCCCCTTAGATTTTGCTGTTATTAATGTTCGTGACATTTTAAAGTAATTCATAAGAGGTCATATAACCAAAGCTTTAGAATCGGAGAGCAACCAGAGTTCAGATCCACGCTCTGCCACTTCCTGTCCGTGAACTTAACAAATAAATCACTCGATTTTCCTCAGCGTCAGTTTCTTCAACTGGAAAATGGGAATAATGTTACCCTCCTCGGGGTTGCTGTATTTAATGGGGTAATTAGAAAGCACGTAGCATATCACTGAACGCACACCAATCTTTTGTACACAGTTACAGCAAGTGCTCTCAATTTTTGAAGTATGCTTTTGTCACTTGTTGCATGAAAAGCATATCGGTGGTTTTACGCCTCTTTGTACCAGAATGTTCAGAAGCACCATAATGCTTCAGCGATTTCCTTGCTGTTAAAGATCCCCCAATATCTAGTAAATAATGCTACGATGTATATATTTGTGCATAAGTTTGTCAGCATTAATGACTATGTCCTTAAAATAGATCAACAGTTGAGGACTTACAGGATCAAAAGATAAGAACATTTTTAAAGCTCAATACTCGATAATATTGCTCAATTATTTCCCAAAAAGTTCCCCTTCCATTCCCAGCGACAGTAATAATGTCTTTTATTGGCCATCAGAAATGGGAAGAAATATCCCAAATTTGACTTCTCTAATGAAAGATTCATATTTGGGCATAAAGTTCACATTCTCCTCTCCATCGCAAAGGAAATGGGAAATAATGGTAACTCTGCAGCTAAAAAGAATTATCCAGAAAATCGGAAGAAAATTAAAATTGAGTTCTCTAATAGTTTCTTCTCCACACTGCATTTCCAAACACAATCTCAATAGCACAGAACTATTGTTTTCTACGTTTTACAGACCGTATGTTTTTGTCCTAAAGTAGAAAGTTACAAGCTCAGACATCCAGCCACTTTGTGGAATCTTTAGCACTCAGCAGGTAGAATGCAGGGCCCAGTCGGTGAATTCTAAGCAACTCAAAGGTTGTGTAGGACCCTGTCTTCCATGGGGCTGTCAGGGTAAGGCTGGCATCGCTGTGCAGGAGACTTTATGGATGACCCATCTCCATTATCGTTTTTGCAAGCCAGCAAACTGGAAGCAAGAGAATGCAAGGAATCTCAGCAGGTAGCCAGCTAGTAACAGTGGAACCAGGGCCACGCCACAAGCAAACCTCGAGCCATGCTCCCTCCCTTGACAAAAAGCATCCACACTTCCTCCAGAGGGTAAGGCATTCCTAGAGATGGCCAGTTCTCACACCTAGTCATTCCCTAAAGGACATACCTTGGTGAGAACCGAGAGATGTGCCCTAGCGAAGAAAAGCAGGAAACCATTAGTCCACCTATTAGGATAATACACGACTCGGTTGTGTTTTACCAACAGGGGTCGGCACAGAAGTTGGGTGAGTTAGCCAAAGTCCGACGGTCGGTTCTGCTCCACACTCTCTTCATTTACCCCACATGAGACCCCTGCCTTTTCCATGCAGATAAGAGATGGATAGGACTGTTTTCCAGTGGAGTGAAGACCCACAGGCCGCCGCAGCCCGGCGAACTCTTGCCGCACGAAGCCCGGAAACACAGGTTCTGCTGTCTCTGCAATGGCTCGGCGGCCTAGCAGACCCGCAGCCAAACCCAGCTGGCAGCCTGTTTTCATATGGCCTGTGAGCTGAAAATGACTTTTACCTTTTTTTAACGGTTGGTTAAAAAAATAAAACAGAAGAATATGCAGCACAGACCCGTATGGCCCACAAAGCCTAAAATATTTACTCTCTGGCCCTTCACAGAAAAAGCTTGCCAACCCCGCTCTGCATGGCAGCTCAGTACTGATTTATCAAACCTACTTTCAAGGTTCTGACTGTATTTTTACACCAAAAATTCTCCCTAGTCTTTCAGAACCCCTCTTCTCAAATATAGTAAAGGGTGATATGTGGAAGCAGAATGTCCGGTGGGAGGAGCACTGTTTTCAGAGTCAAGGGGGTCTGAATTTGAGACTCATTGTCTCCACCATGCGTGAGCTGTTAGATCTCGGGCACATTGTTCGACTTGTGGGAACCATAATCATCTCACCTTCGAAGTGGGGGAAATATCAGTGGCCACCTCCCAGGGCGCTTTGGAGGAGCCCACGGGATTTTCCATCTATAGTTAAAGAACAGAAATACAGCTGAGTACATGTGAGGATCTGATTGGCTTTATCGAGTGCTTCCTGAATTGGGTAGCCTCCCTTCTAGCTAGGAGGAAGGAGCTCTGATGAGCCGGGCAAAATGGAAGGCTCTTAAAGGCAGAGAGCGGGGTGCCTGGGGGGCTCAGTCGGTGAAGCATCTGCCTTCAGCTCAGGCCATGATCTCAGGGTCCTGGGACTGAGCCCCTCGTCGGGCTCCCTGCTCATCGGGGAGTCTGCTGCTCCCTCTCCCTCTGCCCCTCCCCACTGCTTGTGCTCTCTCTCTCCATCTCTCCCATGAATAAATAAAATCTTCAATATAAGTAAGTAAATAAATAATAAATAAAAGCAGGGAGGGTGTGGGACACTGAAGTCATAAACCAAAAAAAAAAAGGAATATTTTGGACAAGGTCACCTTCCTTTGGGAGACAGAGCTGTCTATAAGGTGGATTACCTCATGGATGCCGACCAGGAAATTCTAGACTGTCTGGTTCATATTACATTCCTGCGGAAGGTGAAATCTGCGATTAGGTTAGGTGGTAAATTTTGGTTTGGGGATATGGGGCTTAATGCAAGTGACTCCATTTTGGACCTATTGTTCCTTTTTAACTATATATATAGTTCTATATATATAGTTTTCTAACTATATATGTATAATATGTATGTAAGTACACACATATGTATGTATATTATAACCTAGAAATTATATTTATATAAACATTATTCTTATATTTACATATATATTTTATATATGTAACATACATATTTAAAAGTTTTTATAACCTGTAAAGACCTACACAGATAAAGAAAGGTATTTTTACTCATAATATTGAATCCAAAATGACATTTTTTTACACTTGCCCATTTTTAAAAACATGTCTTTGAGTATTTTTTAATTGAGGTATCATTGACGTATAACATTATATTAGTTTCAGCTGTACAACATAGTGATTCAATATTTGTATACGTTGCAACATGATTGCCCCAATAATCTAAGTAACACCCGTCACCACACACACTTACAATGTCTTTTCTGATGATGAGAACTTCTAAGATGTACTCTCTTAGCAAATACGCGACACAGTGTGAACTATAGTCACTATGAGACATTACATTACAGCCTCATGACTTCTTTATTTAATCACTGCAGATTTGCACCCTTTGACCCCCTTCACCCATTTCGTTCACCCCTTTCTTTATTAAAGTAATAAAAAGCCTGTTCATATTTATTTTCAGATCACCTTTAACGACTTATCCTTTGAACTAAACAAGGGTAAGGAAGGCAAATGTACCAAAGGGTGCATATTTTTGCAAAACTCAAACATTTCCCTACGGTGTCGAGCCCGTGGAGAGATTGAAGGTACTCTTGCAAGGGGAGAAGAGTTGAGAGAGAGAGAATACAAGGTCCCTGGGATAATTACACTTACTGATTCACCGACGCATGTAACAAATGAGCTTTGTATCTCACAGAATTAAATTAGGCTGTAAACAATGACAAGCATATAGGGATTTGTTTTTTTCTTATAACAAGAATTGACAGAAGAGGGCCACTCGGGCTCCTGCGTGTTCCAGCTCTGCCACCTGTGGCCGCCTGCCTTTCACGCTCACGGTCACAGGCCAGGTGTGACCGTCTCCAACATCGGCAGAGGTTCATGGAACAGCAGAGGGCACAAAGCCATGGTTCCTACCAGCTGAGCTCTCCCTTTGAAAAAGAAGCCCACCCTGGGATCTCAGAATCACATGCAGTTCTGCTTCCAGGAAGTAAATGAACCTGTCCCTGTTCCTCCTGCCAAGTGCGACTGCAACCTCGGACATTGAGTTGAAAACAAATGTGAGACGACTCTGAGGCATGAACAGGAGAAGGCGCACCAGCTGGGGACCTCAGGACTCCAGGAACAAAACAGTGGTGAGTTCCCTGGGTTTTCTTTTTGCCTGTTGTATTCCAGATTTGGAGCCAAAGAGGTTGGCAACCAGGAAACTCCAAAAGGGACAGACAGAACCCTCCAAGCCTTTTCTCTCTTGACAAAGGATCGGAGAAGTGGCAGCTTAGAAAAACAGAAATCTTTTAGACGGCAACCTCTCTCCTCCAGCCAAATACCACAGAAAAATCTGTGCCCCTCCCCACAAGGTTGTAACAAGGCGTCCCAACACGCACAGACTTGTACACACTCAGACACACACACACACACACACACACACACACACACACCCCTCCCAGATGAGGAGCCGCAACCTTCGTCACTGCCAACTGGTCGTGCGCTCCCACTCCACGGGGTCAGAGGAGACCAGGTGGGGACCCAAAACTGCCATCCTAGCCCGACAGTAGAGAGGACCCCCACACAACCACAGGGTGTCATCAGAGGTAGTGGGGACCCCGAACCCCTTTCCTCACCTGACTGTAACAAGTACTCCCACCCCTGCCAGAATTGGGTCGAGAAAAGACAACCTAAACAGATTTAAGTAAGACTCAATGCCTTATACCGTAGTCATACAAAAACAGCAGGACTCCATCACAAACCACTGGTCATACCAACACCCAGGAATATCTCCACATAAATTTGAGAAAAGCAAAAACAAAAACAGACACTCGAGACGTGCCAACCCTGACATGAAAGAGATGTTAAGATTATCTGACAGAGATTTAAGACGTGATAAAAATGCTTCAACGAGCAGTTAGGAACACATGTGAAACAGATAAAAAGTAGAAAATGGCAGCAAAGAAATGGAAAGTCCCAGCAGAAGACATCTCACCGGCCAGAGCGGATCGCATGGCACAAGGGTGGCTGAGAAGATGGTTTGAGCTCCACAGCGAGCAATCTATAGTGTCGTCTAGAAACTTCTTGCATAATATGTCTGCAGCCTACTGCTTTACTCACCAAACCCGAGTTAGCACTCTCTACGCATCTTTGACCCCTTCCTTCTGGTGCCCATTGTGGAAGTGCGAGCATGTGGTCCTGATCCCTTGCGAGGACGGCAATAAGTAAACGAACGATTCCTTCGAGACTGAGTGGTGATTGATGACTATTGATAAGTGGTCTCTGTAGGGAAAGATGGTGAAGATTGGAAGACTTTTAAAATACACACTGGTATTTTAATTACTGATTTTAAGCGAGATGTAAACAGGTTAATATTTCAGGGAAAATATAAAAAGGCTTTTCGAAATCACCATAATATGCTCGTGTTTTCCATGACAGTACATGCCACAACAAACCTCCTTTTTCCAAAGTGACTTTGAAACACGCACATTCAAACAAATTAATGTTTCCCCGACTGATTCCTTTTGCCGGGAATGACGTCACAAGCCAACGTGGATGGAGGAGGAGGGACGGCTGAGGCTGAAGCCAGAAGCTTCCCACCGTGGGAGACGTGCACGGTGGCAGCTCATTAAAACAAAACAAGAGGGTCACCTGGGTGGCTCAGTCGGTTAAGCGTCAGATCCTGATCCCAGGGTCCTGGGATCAAGCCCCACATCAGGCTCAAGCAGGAAGCCTGCTTCTCCCTCTGCCCTTCCCCCTGCTTGTGCTCTCTCTTTCTCTCTCTCTGTCTCTCTCCCTCAAATAAATAAATAAAATCTTTAAAACAAAACATAAAAAGGTGCTCTGCGTGACTAATAGTTAACCAAAGGAGTGGGGGCTGGGTGGCGAGTGAGGACACAGCTGAATATTTCTAAGAAGAGAAGGTGCCCATGGTTCCAGGCTGAAGCCCCAGTGACACGGTGTGACATTCTGTTCCAGAACAGAGTGAGGTGGGGCTTAGCGCAAGAAGGCTGCTCATTTAAAAAAAAAAATTCTAACAATAATAAAGGATGCAGGGAAAATATTTCACTAATGACATAGCTTCTTAGGTTCTGTGTTAATGTGCCTTCAAAAGTTTTATTCCAAGAAAGATGCATTTCTAATATATGGTGATTGTAACGCATGAGGCAGGGCAGACAGGTGCTGCAGAGGGAAAGCTTCCTAAAGGAGGGCAATCAGGCAAGAGTTTTTCTGTGGAAAAGAGAAGAAAACTGGAAAGACAGGTAGGTGGAGAGAGAGTTCTAGAAGGGGAAGCAACAGCAGCTGGATGCGGTGACCATGCTCCAAGTCCAGGGGCTTCCCATCTCCTTCTGGTCTTCCAGAGTCCGTGGCTGTGCCAGGTGGGTGAGAAAGGCCAGGCAGTCAGTTCTCTCTTTGGATGGTCATTCTGGGAGCTAAGGAGAGCAGAAGGCCTGAGTGTGAGTTACAGAAGCAGCCTCCAATGCCAGAAGCATTACTAGGAACGTCGTCCAAGGACTCTCACGTGAATGAATAGGGTCCAGCTGTCTTCTTTCAAGATTTAAATGCCCAGGAGAGAGCACTGAGCAGCCTTGCGCAGGTCGGATTCCCACCTGCTCCCCAGGACTCCTGCTTCTGCAGCCCCACTATGGCTAAGAAAAACTGGAGCAGTGATGGCCAAAGATGGGGCCGTCATTGCTGACAGGTGTCCAGTAAGCCAGCAGAAGTCTCAGGCGGGTGGGCCAGTTCTGGGAACGCTAGGATCCCCAAGTGTTTATTAGTCAGCAGGGTTAGAAGTGAAGAGTAGAGGGAGCTGGGACCGACCCCCCTCGGGCATGGGGGAAAGCAGGTGCTGTGCTGCGAGCTTTCTGGGCGCCACTGTCTTCTGTCCTAACAACGCACCAAGCAGAGTACTAACATCGACCCCTTTTACAGATGAGGAAAGTGAGCTTCAACGAAGTCAGGGATTTCCCTAAGACCACACAGGAGTCAAGAAAGGAGGAAGGTGGAAGCCAGAGACGAGCTCTCCTGCCAGACTCCTGGATTCACAAGTCCCAGAGCAAATGCACAAACCCAAGTGTGCATTCACCCCACAACCTCCTGCTCTACCCCTCAGGCGGCCTGGAACCACTGTTTCTAGGTAAGACTTCTTCTTGGAGAACAGAGGCACAGACCAGAGATTTCCAGATTCTAGCCCATGAAGACGTGGGAGGCATCACTGAAGGGGTCGACAGCATAGAGCTGAAATGTATAGGCAGAAGCACTTCTCGGACAATAAATACAGTCACAGAAAGTGGCTCCAGCAAGCATTTAATGCCGTCACAGCAGAAGAAAAAAAAAATCTGTAATTTGTTAAACGTCCATGTTAATTCCTTGCAGTTTGGTCATTGCTACAGTAAGTCATTTGGCATAGTTCAGCTTTTGGTCCTGAGCGTGGTAATGCATTGTGCCATTTAAAGTCACAACTTTTAAAGACAGAGTCAAAATTAGAGCCGGTTTTAATAAAAAGTCTGAAAATTATTACATGTCATCTTGATGCTTTAAACTATATATTTAATGTTTTAGCTCTTATATCAATTATTGGTATGAAATGTTATTTTATTTGGCACTTTTCTTCAACTCAGTGCACCCAAACTATATTCTTTAGTCCTCGTATTAATTGGAAATATCCACCATGTCTGATTCTATGTGCAGGAGCCCTACTCTTCTAACAATGACAGTGTTCAATTTAAAAGTCTCTACTGTATTATTGCATAGGCCGTAATTTGTGCCCGAAAGCTTTTGTTAATATTTCTACAAACTGCGATTCTTTTATGTGGGTTTCATTGTACCCTAGATCTCTAAAAGCTGAAGTGCGTGTCCTCGTCTCCCTGCCTTTACTAAACAATTCGGTTTTCAGAGTTCCTGTCTGTCACTTGGTGTGACATGGAGTGGTCCACACACAGCCTCAGGGGGAAGGGGGATGGGGAAGCACAGGTCTGTGACCCTTGCATTTTCTTTCTGGAGTCTCTGTGACCATTTCTCAATACATGATGCAGTAGAGGACACACGACTGAGGACCAGGGACCCAGGCCCTAGAATACCATCCCCGTGGCTGTGCACCTGGGGCCTCAGTCACTTCCTCTGTGAAATGGGATAATGATTCTCAACTACGTGGTTAAGAAACATATTAAAGCACGTTGGCAGGATTCTTCACAGGGGACAGGGCAATGTGACATGCTTCTTTTTATTTGAAGGATTCGATAATCCTCCGAGGCTTAGAGGCGAGGTAGCTAAGAACAAAGGTTCACCCTTTGCCTCCACCGTTAACAGCATCTTGACTTTGGGCAAGTTACTTAGCTGTTTTGCATCTCAGCTTCAGCACCTCTGCAATGCGGATTATAATAACGTACACAGTTATTAGAGGACCGGCGGGTGAAGACGTCCAGCCGCGCGTGGTGCGTGCTAAGTGCTCGACGGAAGGTCAAGTGTCGCCGCCATTGTTTTACGCCTGCTGGGCTCCCAGGGATGAGCAGCTGAGTGGCGGACGTCACGGTGGTCTCATTGCATTTCCATCCCACTCCACTCCTCGTAGGTCTCCCGAGTCACCGTCTGGAAGCTGAAAACAGCCCCCAGACTCTGTTAGGCTAGAGCGTAACAGTTTGACGGTTTGGGTTCCACCGTCCAGATGAATTTACGAGTGGGAAGAGAGGCAAGATTCAAGATGTTCACTTCGCCAGTGCCAAGTTAAGCAAAGCAGTGTCATCCCAGAACAGGAAGCTCTGGTGGAAACTTCCAAACTGGGCACTTGACCAGGGAGAGGAGGAAGCTCCCTGTTGGCTCAGGGCAGTGGTGTGGTTTTGGGAGATCTGCCCAGAAGCTCAGGTCTCTTCCGTGCTCTCCCTGATGTTGTGAACTATATCTTATTTTTCTAGACCAGGTGGTGCGGATTCTGGTGTCCGCAACTGAGCAGCTCATCAGCGTGGAGACGCGTGCCCCACGTCATAAGCGTAACCACGGAAGACCAGGTCTACAACTCTGACGTTAGTACTCGTTCCTCCATGTCACAGGAGGAGAAAGAATCAGCCAGCTTCGTCTCAATTCCTTAATTAAGTCTATAAAACATGATTATATCCCTATAATCTGGGAACTGTACGAGGTCCTGGAAAGGAGTCTGAGTTCACTTGTAACTACAGGAGTCGTCCTCAAGGAGCTTGGAATCAGCCGAAGAGACCAAACGAAAGCAAGTGATGTGTGATGTAAGCGCTCCCGGAAAGACAAGGACCACACAGGAGCGGCATTACCTGAGCTACCTCTCCGCTACCTGCCACATGGGAGCGACCGCGTCCGGAAGCACAGGGTGAGTTTCTCAGGCGGAGGCCAGAGTGGGTGGCTGGGGAGACAGTAATCGCCGGCAAGGGAACAGCATTTGCAGGGACACAGACGGCACACCCACTCATGGCGTTTTCAGGATTGTTTTAATATTCAGATAAAAACCAATTTGACTTTATCTCAAAATTGAGGTCCTTTAGAATCATTTTACTCCATACCTGTTTTGAACCATCTTGGTTGGGGTATCTATTCCGGAGGATTCAAACAATTAACGTAGACGCCCCAGGCTATGAATTAGCCAAATAAATGCATACGGCCATGGAGTGGTTCGGCTTATTGAGTCACATTACTATGACTGTCGTTCCCTTTGGAGGAGCCCCAGAGGCCGTTGTGAGTGTTACTCGTGTAGAGACTACATTCAGTCCGCAAGTATTCCCGAGTCCTTGAATGTGCCGTGTGCTGGACCAGGACACGAGATCTTTGCACCGGACAGACGGACGTCTTTAGATGGATGAGGAAGGAGCACTTTGTTTCAGTCTTCTTAAAATATCCATTAACCATGAATAGGAAGAAAACATGATAACTTCCCTTCCACATTCCTTTGCTTGTGCCCAGGAATTCGGACAGCCATTATTCCAAATAACCCTCCTATAACCCTCATAGCACCCCGGCTCCTGGGGTAAACCCTTCAACTGCTAACAGGCTGCTCATCCTTCCTCATCTACTGTCTTCTCTCCTTGCCCCCAACTCTTAAGTATCTCTCAAAAGTTTCCTTTGGTCTCCCTGCCCTACTGTTTACACCCATCTCTTACTTAAGATCTCAACAGCTCATTGTGGTGGGAATAAAAAAGAAATGGGAGTCAGGAGCTCTGGAACTGACACCCCCTCTCTGGGCCCCCATGCCCCCATGTGTGGATGACCCGCCATATCCCTCTGGTACCAACAACTTGGATGCTTGTGCCTTTTCGGGCCAAGGGAGTTTCTTTTAGATGCAGATATGATTATGTTTGCTCAAGATAATTGAGATGGAGCATGAGAGATACAACATTTGTTTCTTAAACTTGTTTATAACCAAGTGAGATCGGAGTTTCTCTACCTCTGATCTAAGGAATTTAGAGGGAAAGGGGGAAAAATAGACAAATTCTGAAAATTTTCACTATGGAAGCATCTGGTGGTCAACCAGATGGAATAAATTATATGCACAACTCCTATAGAATAAAATAACAAAAAATTTGATAACTATTAGTAATGAAACATAAATGTAATTTTATAATTTGGCCAGCTGGCTTTTACAGGCTTCTGTCATTATCTTGAGAAGTAGAACATTTTTCAAATCCAAAGCTGAAAAACACAGGCTGAAATTAAATTACATGTACAATCTGGACATCATGACTTCCAGGGACTGATGAGGACAGGGAAGTGGTCAGAAAATCTGGTTCTGCTTCTGATTCTGGTTCCTGATGCATTCCTACTTGGTAAATAATTCCCGGTAAGCCACCCAAAGTCTTTAAATTCACGCCAACCCTAATTACAGGGCCCTCGTGGGGATCAGCAGAGACCAGGACAATGAGAGCATATTGTATGCTGTAAAGCGCTGTCCTTCCTTGGGAAGTTCTTATTGTCCAACAATCCTGAGCCTTCATCTTTTCTCATGTACTTAAAAGGAACCCTAATACATGACTTCCCATTGTTCCTGATATCGAGCTAAGTGCTTTTAAATACATTTTAATTCTTACAACAGCCCTCCTATTCCCCATCTTACAGGTGAGGAAACAGAGATTCAGAAAGACAAAGTCACTTGTCCAGGTTCCCACTAGTCAATACAAGCAGAGCCAAGGCTCCAACCCAGACCCAGTTGACTCTAGAACAACTAAAGGTTGGTTGGTCTATGAAGATACCTTCAGAAGATATGGAACAGTAACAGAGGCCTCTTATCAGAATAAAACATGAGGGTTCTTGATCCATTTCCAAGCACTATAGAAGGCAAGAGCTATTATTTATCTATAAGTGGTCCAACTTTCTGGCATCTTCCCAGCCCGCACGTTCCCATCATCTTCTCGGCTCGTACAGAAAGTCACTGTTACTTCCACTTGGGCCTGGGTATGTGGGTGCTACTCTTGCTGGGTATCATCACAGGGAGATTGTGATATTATGGCCTCTTAAGAATGGTCTCCCCATTCCCATGCCTGGTCTATCATACCAGTCTGGAATCTTCGGACCCCTGGGTTGCTCCCGCGTGAGACACCCTCCACAAGCATAGACTCGGCAGAGTGGTGTATGGTTGGTAAGTAGTTGGAAGAGTCAAGAACTGTCAGACTGAATAGAGAGGAGCCACAGAAAGCCAAGGGCCAGTATGACCAGGCCTCCTCCTTAACCTTCTGTCCCCAGGCTGTCCCCATACCACAGGTCCTAGAAAGGATGAAAACTATACTCCGTACCAGTCTCTGCTCTCAAGGGGTTTACCCTCAAGTACTAGACGTAAGACAGATACCCAACTGCTCTTTAAATACTGCAGCAAATTTCTGGGCGGGTAATACATCTCATTTGTCTAGAAGTGACTACATGGCTTTAAAGGTGTGGTAAACAGAGGATGAAATTTGCTTTATAAACTGATAAACAGCAGCTTGTAGGGGCCAGGGAGTTGGTCTGATATACATATTTATGCTTGGTCAAAATCCAGGGCAAAAATTTACAGCCGCTCTTACAGATCAGAGCACGGTGTATGTCCAGTACCATGTCCCATTCACACACCACGGAAAGCAGGCGGCTGTAGCCCCGGGAATCCAACCTTCATAACTTTCACTGTTGCTAATTCTTTCTCAGAACGCTAGGAGTCTTTATAGGATCGAGTGGAGAGGAAAGAGAAAAGAAATCCTATTTCTATGGGCTCCTGGGTGGCTCAGTTAGCTAACCGTCTGTCTTCGGCTCAGGTCATGATCTCAGGGTCCTGGGATTGAGCCCCATGTCCGGCTCCCTGCTCAGTGGGGAGTCTGCTTCTCCCTCTTCCTCTGCCCCTCCCCCCTACTTGTGCTCTCTCTCTGTCTCACTTTCTAACAAACAAATAAGTTAGCTATTTAAAAAAGAAAGAAATCCTATTTCTAAAATCATAGCGTCCTTCACTGTTGGAATGTTTGTAGGGAATATTATAGAATGCCTACTGGCAACTCTTATTGGACAGATGAGTAAACTGAGGCAGTGGGGGAACAGATGGCTTGTCAAAGTCACACAGCTAAAGGTGAGGACTAGAACATTCTCTCTGTTTGAATTCAAGTGGCCTGAAAGCCAGTTTCTGTCAACTGGAAGAAAGAGAGAAAGGAAGGAAAGAAGGAAGAAGGAAGGGAGGGTGGAAAGGAGGGAGAGATAGTGGAGGGAGGAAGGGAGGGGGGAGAGAGAGAGTTCATATTCGGTCTTACCATTTTAATGATCAGCATCAGCAGAGCCAGCCAGCCAGGAGAGCCTCCTAACCATGAAAGGCGCTTGGAAATTTGCGTGAGCAAGAAAGACAGTCATAGTATTAAGCCACTGATACTCAAGGCTGTGCCTGCCGCATCCAACCCTTACCTAACGGACGGTTACTACTGAAGGTGGGGTTGGCTGACCAGGCAGTGGAGTGAGGACGCATATGGTGGGCCGGGAAGCCGCATTGCCATGTTATAGGGAGGCAAAGCATTCAGAAAGACTGTCCCCTGCTGCCTGACAAGGCAGTCCAGGTGCCTACAGATCCTACAGACGAGGACAGAAGACAGAACAGGAGCGGTGTGTGCCAGGAGTTACTTGCTGAATTTGACAAGATCTTACAGGAAAGGGCTACACTCAGGAAAGACGTGGCTGGTTTATAGGCACAAATGAAAGAGAACAGAACGATGTCAGGTATTTGCAACAGTGAGCAGTGAAAAAGCCAAATCCTTCTAGACCCCCCATAACACAAGGTGGGGACTGGAAAAGGCTTTGAGTGGCAAAAACCCAGTGAAAGGTCTCAGGGGACTCAAGTAGCCCCAGGCACCGATGGCAGTAAGGGCGTGTCCTTCTC
Organism: Ailuropoda melanoleuca; assembly: GCF_002007445.2. Lineage (NCBI taxonomy): Eukaryota > Metazoa > Chordata > Mammalia > Carnivora > Ursidae > Ailuropoda > Ailuropoda melanoleuca. The sequence goes on from NC_048226.1 coordinate 2,657,430, forward strand.
CAATGCGGCTTTCCATAGCAGGGAGCTAGCTGCCTGACTCAGAGTGTGTAGGGGTGGGGGAGCAAGGAAACCAAGACTGAAATTGAGGGGTGGGGGTTGCTAGCACATAGCACTGAATGAAAAGAAAGAAATCAGAAGTCTTCCAAGTTTGAAAGGGAATTATAAATTGGTAAAGAAACTCCATTAAAAAAATAAAGAGTTCTGACTGTTCACCCTAATGCTCGCGCTTCATGGGAAAAGGGCGGCAGAAGCTATACAGCTCCAAAGAAAGCATTCACCTGCACACTCACTTCCGGTACAGTCAAGGAAAAATCTTCCAGAAGGTGCCGCCAGGGCCGTGGATGGCAAGGTTCTAGCAGCCTTTCCCAACTGGGTCCCCCTCCAGGGCAGAATTAAGCCCGGAAGCCCCAAGGCATACCTTGTAAGTACTGACTCAACTCCTTCCCCACGAACTAGAATAGTTCTAGCTACTTTCCAACCTTGGGAGAATGGGAAGAACCACTCAAATCATTATCTATATGGCTGTATTCTCTCATGGAACCCTAGTTGAGAAAGTATTCCACGGAGTTCCCTTCTAGAAAACCAAACCGCTTTCTAATTAGGAAACTTCCTCCACGGCCAAGGCAGGAGGCTTCAGGATTCCATGGCCGAGAGGGACCAGAAGCTGCTGTGTGGAGAATGAGCACTCCCGAAACACACTGATGGGTGTGGGCATGAAGTCAACACTTTCTGGGGATAATTTAAAAGGCCTTTGAAAATGCGCATTCTTTTATTTTTTTTAATGATTTTTTATTATATTATGTTAGTCACCATACAGTACATCCCCGGTTTCTGATGTAAAGTTCGATGATTCATTAGTTGCGTATAACACCCAGTGCACCATGCAATACGTGCCCTCCTTACTACCCATCACCNGAAATAATACCTATTCTCCTAAAGCTATTTCAAAAAATAGAAACAGAAGGAAAGCTACCAAACTCATTCTATGAGGCTAATATTACCTTGATCCCCAAACCAGGCAAAGACCCCCTCAAAAAGGAGAATTACAGACCGATTTCTCTAATGAATATGGATGCCAAAATCCTCAACAAGATCCTTGCTAATAGAATCCAACAGTACATTAAAAGGATTATCCATCATGACCAAGTGGGATTCATACCTGGGATGCAAGCATGGTTCAACACTCGCAAATCAATCAATGTGATACATCATATCAACAAGAAAAGACTCAAGAACCATATGATCCTCTCAATTGATGCAGAAAAAGCATTTGACAAAATACAGCATCCTTTCCTGATTAAAACCCTTCAGAGTGTAGGAATAGAGGGTACATTTCTCAATCTCATAAAAGCCATCTATGAAAAGCCTACTGCAAGCATTATTCTCAATGGGGAAAAGCTGGAAGCCTTTCCCTTAAGATCAGGAACACGACAAGGATGCCCACTCTCGCCACTATTATTCAACATAGTACTAGAAGTCCTTGCAACAGCAATCAGAAGACAAAAAGGGATCAAAGGTATCCAAATCGGCAAAGAAGAAGTCAAACTGTCTCTCTTTGCAGATGACATGATACTCTATATGGAAAACCCAAAGGAATCCACTCCCAAACTATTAGAAGTTATAGAACAATTCAGTAAGGTGGCAGGATACAAAATCAATGCCCAGAAATCAGTTGCATTTCTATACACGAATAACAAGACTGAAGAAAGAGAAATTAGGGAAAATGCGCATCCTTTTTAATCCAGCCCTCCCACTTCTAGAATTGCATCTCCAGGAGATAATTGCAGATTCCTGCAAAGATGGTCACTGAAATTTTCACCACAGCGTCAATTTCTTACCATGCAGACTAGGATATGCAAGAAGTATCAATATCGCTTTATAACTTTTAAATTAAAATGAATATAACAGCATCCACACCCAATCGTACCAAAAAGGTGGGAAATCAATGTTGGCTGTTTGGGGAGATTCCTCTCCCCGGAGTCTCCAGTCAAAGGAATCAGGCATCTTACATTGAGCCCAGTCCTGGTGGAGATGGAGGGTTTCTTTGTCCAAGTTGGCAGAGCCTCTTCTGGCTGTGGCCCCCTGCTTCCAAGCCTTGCTGGGGGATGGGGACACTTGCCAAGAGCCTCCTGCCCAATGCCAGCCCCCCAGCAATCTTTCCCAGTGCCCAGCCAGGCACACATTCTGTCCCCTCTGGTTTATAAACCCCAGCTCCTCCCCAGACAAAGCCACTTTGCATAATCCCCTCAATAAAGTGAAACTTGTCCAAACAAAGGCATCTTCACGCCCCTGCCACAAAAGAGCTCAGGCTTTTGGTTTCCCTTTAAAAAGGAGGGAGAGAAAAAACTGAAAATCCAGGGAGAATGGGTTCAAAGAACCCACGTCCCTTCATATTCTTCTAGGAAGGGGAGACAAAACCCCAAATTGTCTTTGTCAACTAGTCTGCACCTCGAGGATAGCAAAGCTACTGGGGACAAAGGGAACCATTTGCAATGCAAGAGCTTTCTGTTCATTCGTTTATCCAGCATAAGGAATATCACGTGGGGACGGAAACACGGGTATAGAAGCTTTAATGTCAGGAAAATGTTACTAAAAAAGAGTCTTTTAAAGGGGGTAGGAAAGTTGAAAACCAGGTGGCATGGAAGTGTTTAAACATGGTCCCCACTTCTATAAACCCAAAGTCTGAGGGCACGTGTGTGGACGAAGAGCCTCTACGGACAAACACGTGGCACGCAGAGCCACGCTGTGTAATGCCACGTGCCACGTGCCACGTGCAATGCGCGTGTCTTCTGTCCTTTCGCTTGCGTGCGTGTCCTGCCGTCTTTATAACCACAGGTTGCATGTGCATGACCAAGCGTGTGGAAAGACACCGGTCCCACCGCTGCCCCCTTTCCCCCTCCCCGCCTACTTAGGCCCTGGCAGGTGCCCTCCAGCCGCTAGCTCAGACCTCGGCAGAGCAGGGCCCAAGTCCCGTGAATCATCCTTGAGAACATTCTTCGGGGGCCTTAAAGGCGTCGTGAGGCCTTCTGTTCCTCAGTTCGTATTGAGGATGGGCCTGAGTCTGGGCTTCCAAGGAGGAGGGAAGGGTGGGCAGGCAGCAGGGCTCCATCAGACAGGACAACCTGGACTGAGGAGGGGGCGCAGAGCGAGTCTGGGGGTCACTTCTCCCTAAAGAAGGAGCGAAATACACGGAAGGGCCGGGGCTTGGATCCTGGTGACTTCACAGGAGTGTCCTTTTGGACATCTAGTGTCTGTGTCCCCAAATTCATCTCACTCTGTGTTAACAGATACTCTTGGCCAAACCGAAGCAAAGGTCTCTGAAGTGTGGTCCTGGGAAATGAAGGCTGGGAGGGCACTCCGGGGGCTCAGATGGACTCGGCCACCACCAAGCCATGGGGGCTTCGGGGAAGACATCAGCTTTCCGCCGACCCAGTGTCCTCTGACGTGAAGAGGTCCAGGCCGGGCTGCACCATGCCTGTCAGGGTCAGCGGCAGGAAGCCCTGGATAAGCCCAGATCTCCGGGGACCCCCGGGGGACACTCAGGGGGCTGTTGGACACTCAGGCTCCTGCCGGTTGGCACCGCACGTGCGTGACTTTGTGAATGCCTTCGTTGTCATTTCTTCAATGTTCTACAGCTAAAACAGAAACTATGCACTTGATGTTTGCATGGCCTTTCCCTCCCATCATTTGCTGATTGTTTTTTATCAGCCGAGCAGCAACAGAGAAACTCAACAGGGCACGGGTAGACCGCCTAGGGCAAGGCGGTGACACCACCCAGCACCCTGCTGGGGTCAGCCCAGCGCTCCACCAACTGTCTCCTTAGGAAGCCTAGCACCTGCTGTTTGGGTGTTAAACGTGGATTCCTGAGAAGAACAGTAAAAAATGAGAATGGAGGGGGGGGGAGGGAGGGGGAGGAACGAGCCTGGGAGTCTTTGCAGTGGGAGAACACAGGCTGTATCATGACTTCCATGGGTCCCTTCCACCATAAACAGATCTTAAAAATTATATTTTACAACTGCATTGACATAAAGACAAATATAATCTGCTTTTGATTCTATTCATTGCCTTTATTCTAAGTTTAAGTAAGTTAAGACATTTGCAACAGCCCCTAGAAGCCTCACCTGCCTGGTCGCTGTGCCTGCCCCTGCCAGATGGGGAAGGCGGCCCCTAGCCCACCTGTCTCTGCCCCGTATCCACGGCCGGCTCCTTCTGGAACAGGCACGTCCCTGCGCTGACCCCAAGTTTGGTGCAAACGTCCTAAAAGAGGCACCTAGTTTTGAAATATTGGAGGGAGGAAAGTTGAACATAGATTCTGTGGGAGCTTTTAGGGTCTCAAGGGAGGAACATGATTACAGAAACAGTAAATAAATTTGAATTACACTCTCCCTCTTCTTCGCCCCTCCATCCCTTCACCATCATGAAGAGAAAAGTAAGCATATAAATAAATCATCGTTGGAAGAAATTAGCAGATCGTTATTGTGTGATTTTGCTTGGTTTCAGCAAAGCGTGGCTGACATTCTTTCTAGGGGAGCAGGCAGTTAGTGCACAGGGGAGGCTCATTATAAAAATAAAATAAATGTGTGACCCGGGCCCCACGAGGGAAGCAGCCCAGCCGCCTAGCGTCACAGTCGGGGCTTTCTTATGGCTGGCGGCTCGATCCATGTCTAACACACCAAGCAAGTTGGAGGTCTCGGAAGACCCCCTTCAAGAACGAGGGGTCAGCCATGGAAGATCAAAATTAAGGAGAAACACGGCGAGAGGAAGGGACAAAGCAAGAGAAGGCGGGGGGGGGGGGGGGGGGGGGGGCGGCCGGATGCCGGGGCGGACCCGGGAGCTCGGTCCCCGCCCTGCGCGTTATTGCGCCAAAGCAGAGCATGGACAGTCTTCTGAAGGAAGTGGGCGCTGCACGTGCGACTCCCCTGCCTGGGCCGGGGGACCGGGGGGCGGCCAGGGGGTGAGAAGCATTGCCGGGGGCCCTGGAACAGGCGGGCTTTCAGCACCATCCAAGGTCGCCGGCTGACCTTGGGCGAGTCAACTCAGCTCCCGGTGCCTCTGTTTCCAAACCTGTCAAATTCAAACCAAGTAACGGCATGCTTTTCAGGCTTGTCGTGGAGATAAAGGGACAGCACGTGTGGACACTACCTACTTAGAATACGAACTCACGGATGGTTTGCCGTCATTAGTGTCATGAATCTTAATACAGCACGGTGAGGGTTTTTACGCAGCTCCGGGGAGGGTTACGGAGACACGGCGTGGCCGAGCTAAGCTTTGGCTCTGAGGGGCTCCCTCTGAAGAGCTGTGTTTCTAAGATTTAGGGGATTGGAAGAGAATGGGATTGGTGAGGATCCACTGGGTTTAGTGATTGTTCTGTCCCTCTATTTCTCTGTCACTCAGACACACATGTACGTGCACGCGCACACACACACACCCATGTGCATCAGCACACACATTCACATGCATCCACACATATACACACACGCACACACGCATGAACACACATACACGCATGCACACGCATGCACACACCCATGTGCATCCGCACACACATTCACATGCATCCACACATGTACACGCATGCACACACGCATGCACACACATGTGCACATGCATGCACACACGTAAGTATACACATACACAGGCACACACATGCACATATACTTGGGCACACGCACACACATTCACATGCATCCACACATATACACACATGCACACGCATGCACACACCCATGTGCATCAGCACACACATTCACATGCATCCACACATATACATACATGCACACATGCATGCACACGCATGCACACACGTAAGTATACACATACACAGGCACACGCATGCACATATACACGGGCACACGCACACACATACATGCACGTGCACACACACATTAGCACGCACATGCACAACTACTTCAGGAAGGCTCTTCTTTGCTTCGGAGACACGACCTCATGCAGCCCCTATGTGGATGTGGATATAACCACCCAGTACTGGCTCTCTGCATTCCGGAAGCTTCCCAGGACCCACGGCCTCCTACACTGACACCCATGCCCACCAGCCCCACACCCTCCTCTCACTCCTGAGGCCCCTCCAGCCAGCTCCAAGCTCCAGAGCAGCGACTCTGTGCACACGTGAGTGAGAAGAAACCGAAGACCTGGCTCAGCTCAGGGCAGGCGTGCAGCTGGAAGGAGAGGGGCACTCTGAACGATCCTCAGGACCCTTGGGACCGGCCGAGGCAGCATCCTCGGAAGGAGGCCCCGCTGAGTTATTGCTGCCCCCCCCCACAACATTTCTAACCCCTGCAATCCCCACCAGGAGCTGTGACGAGATAAAGCAGCGTTCGGTGGGTCTCTCCGCTACCATCCCTACTAGATTTGCCTCCTAGGTGCCCACTGTGGGGGTTCACGCAAGTTAACAGCTAGATGTTTAATTCCATCTTAGAAAAAAAAAAGCGATTTCTTGCTTTTAAGTTAGCCACCTTTTTCTTTTTCCCTTCATCAGCCGCCCAGGGCTAGCCCTTAGCCCTGCTTTTCCATGCTGTGTGTGTGGTCAGGCTCACCCTAAAGGCCTTGGGAAAGTCGACTGCATGCTTACCGCGTGCTCCGCACCGTGCCGGGCATGTTCTCTGCACTCCCCTTCTCGTGCGTTTACGCAGGATGAAACCAGGCTCAGAGAGGTTAAGTTACTCGCCCCGTGGTCACACAGCAGCTATTATTTTACCCAGAACTCAAGGCTGGCTGACCCCAGAGCCCATGCTGGGGAGTACCGACCCTCTGCTGGTTCCTAAGAGTCAAGGCAGGAAATGTAGAAACAGGTGTGCCGTTGATACAGTCCATAAACAAAGCACACACGAGGGTGATTTAAATAGTTAAGTGAAGGTGTATCACGATAGGACTACATTACACGGGTTTGTGCAGAGCCGCCTCAGGGCGCCCAGGCACTTGGCACGCTGATGCAGACTCCGGGCGCGAGCCGCGCGGCCGGGCTCAGCTCTCCGAGCTTAGCCTGGTGAAGTCTTCAGTCTGCAGATGGACGAACGGACGCACAGCTGCAAAGGCTGTGGCGGCGGAATAAGGTCTGTGTGCTGGGTAGCACTCGGGATGTGGACGACGTTTGAGACTCGGAATCCTCCAAGAAACAGGGCTGGGCTCGGAGTCTCAAGTGAGGTGAAGCTCTGGTCTGCGGGTCGGCCGTCTGGGCTCCTTGGAAAGCCCGGGCCTCGGCCGCAGTGCAGGCACCGGCGAGGCTGGGTAAAGTGCGGGGCTGGGGGTGTCTAGACTCGAGCCCAGCTCTGCTCTTCTCTGTGGGGAGCAGCTGGGGGGCATTTCCGGAGGACCACGGTCCCCACCAGGCCCCGGTCTCCCTGCCCCCTCTCCTTGGCCGGCCAGCCGCAACATCTTAAGCTACGTCCCACCCCACCCCCACCCCCGGCCCCAAGGCAGGAACAAACCCTGTTCCTCTGACAACTTTCTCAGGAGGGGCCAAGGGGACCAGTCCATGCCTGGGGCTCCCATCTAGCGATTTGCTCCCAAGACTCTTCAACCGGTCTTTAAAAGGGTTGCATCTGTCCTCTTCCAAGGGCATGGCTGTAAGAAGCCATCCCTCTGTTCCCCCAGTTCCTTTCTATGGAACACTGACCCCAGCTAACCTCAGGCCTCCTGGCTCCGTGACCTGCGATGGCCTCCGAGGTCCTGGCTCCAATCTGTCCAGCCTTTGGGAGGGAGGTGCTGTGCTCCCTGTCCCCTGAGTGTCAGGGATTCTCCATTGCGACTGGACATGGCTCCCCCACAGCCTCTCGGGACAGATGAGCAGCTCTCGTGGCCAGCACAGCTGTATACCGTCCCCAAGTGGCTCCAGCCTGTGGACCACACTCGGAGTCAGAGATCCCAGGCTCCGGGCCCTGGCCCTGCCTCAGAGGTTGGGCTTCCCCCACCCTCTGTCCTCAGTTTCCATCTATGCGGCCCGGGAGCTCAAGGCCCCGCACACTGTCCCAGCTGCCGCCGGGCCCCGCAGCGCTCCTGGGGCTCCGAGGGACTTCCGCCCCCTCCCCAGCCTTCTGTATCGGTTTTTACTGCCTGTGATTTCATCTGAAGAAAGGTCTCTACGGCGTCAAAGAGTTTGAAAGCCACTGGGCCATATGGCCACTCCAGTCCCTTCCAGCTGCGGCTGCCCGTCATTCTGTGACAACTCCCTCCAATCAGTAACTGCTGGCACCAGGTGTGGGGGCCCCGCGGACTCAGGCCGGCTCCGATCGATTTCCCTCTGGCCCCCCGCCAGGAGCCGGGCACAGCCTCTGCACCGTGACACGGCGGGCGCAGCCCCGAGGGACCCTCCGGCTAGCGAGCCAGCTGACGGACAACAGCTGGCCAGATGCGGGCGGCAATGTCATGGTCCTGGTGGCTCCTCCTTTCCCCTGCCCCCTCCAGTCACCCAGGCCACGGAGCCAAGGCCAAATTCGTATGGCCTAGGGAGCCTCGGCAAAGCTCGAGAAGCCAGGAAGCTCCCTGAGGTGGCCGGAAATAGCCACCGCAGCCCGGGGGGGCGGGGGGGACCTGGAGCGGCACCCTGCTCGCAGCTGCAGCCGCGCACGGCCGGACAGCCCCGGGAAACCCTTCTCCACGGCCACACTCGCTCCCTGCTGTCCTCAGCCTGGTTCGAAGCCTGGCTGCGGACAGGGGCGCCTACTGGCGGCTTCTCTCCTGGGGGGCGGGGGGGTGCGGCTTGGAATCAGAGACCTGCTCACCCGCTTGGCCCCAAGCAGACCTGCGTTCGGACGGGATGCATTGGAATCTTGGTTCTCCCGCTTGGCAGCTAGAGGGCCCTGAGAATTCGCGTCGTCTCGCCGCCTTCCGTCCCGTCATCTGAGGTGGAGGCCAGAACGCCCACCTCACTGCGCTGCCCGAGGGTCTCATGAGCCCCTGTTGGAGCCCAGACAGAGCCTGCACACGGCATGGCTTTCTTAGTACCACACTTGTTAACGAGATGCGTGCCTCTAGTCACGTGCATGCTGGGGAAGAATTGATAATTGAGACGTTGATCACAGAATTCCCGTGACCTCATGACCTAGTCCACCTACCATTCCATGTCTGTCCCTTATGAGCTGAATGTCCTCGATCAGTCTCTAAAACGAAGGGACTGGAGTAGGTCCAGGGCTCTCAAACTTCAGCAAGTGTCAGCTTTAAAACATAGATTTCTGGGCCCACCCACAGAGTTTTTACTTCAGATGGTCTGGGCCGGGGCCTGGGAATCTGCATTTCTGAGACATTCCCAGGTGCTGCTGATGCTGCCGGTTGAGGACATATTTTAATTCCTGAATCTTCATGTCCTTTCCAATTCAAATGTTTTATGTTTTATGTATTTATATTTCCTCTAATTATATTTTAAATATTTCTATTTTATGCTTTTTTAGGATTTAAGTAGGTTTTCCAGGAAGGCACCGTGACATACTGATGAAGAGCTGACAGTGGGAGTTCAACAGCTTTTGGAATTCTGGCCGCTTCCAGAGATACGTATGTGTGCCTGTGGAAAAAGGACTCACCCCCTTGCTACGGTTTTCTAATCTGTAACATGGGGACAATAATAGTACCCTGCCTTACATAATTTGTGGTGGAGACTGATGGTTGTCCCCTTGGGACCCCACAATAGGACATCAGTTTTGTGCCCCATCCCACAATATGGATCATAAGCGGTCAGAGTCGGTTACACTCTCTTTTGCCAGAAACTGCTGGGGATGGAGAGCACAGGACACAATTCCATAAAGAGAAAGTCTGCTGGGGACTTCTAGGAAAGACGTTCATCCCCAATCAGTGATGAGAACTTCTCAAATGAATGTTCTATTTCCCTGCCCCTTTTTCCTCTTCTTTCCTGCTTGGGATGCCTTCCTGTAGGGATATATGCTGGAGCTGTGGCAGCCACTCTGCAGCCATGAGGCCATCCACCACCAGCTCACTGAAGATGGCAGAATGGAAAGACAGAAAGGACCGGGGTTCTTGAGGGGATCTTTCAGCTCTGAGCCAACCCTAGGTCCATTAATTTCTGGATTCTTGTTCATAACAGGCCACACTGAGGAGCACTTACTGCATTTACTACATGGTAGATGCGATTCTATCAGATGGTACATCTGAAACACATCTTTGCACAGTGTCTGGTCATAGTGTATACTCAGTAAATATTAGTTCTGGGAAGTGATAAAAATCCCAATACCTTCTCTCATTTTCAGTAAAAGCTCTAAGTCAAGGACCTATTTTGAGAGGCAGCATACATGTACCAAGTACCCACGCTACCACTTTTACCCTTGAGGACATGACACAAGATGCATACAGAGTCCCGTCCTTAAGGGTATTATAGTCTAGTGAGGGGAAACAAGTTTACATTTAGGGGGGAAAGTTGAGTCCTATAATCTATTATGCACAGTCCTAAGAGAAACAGTGTAGCTATCTTTTAATTTTTATGTATAAATAAAAGTAATATAAGTAAGTAGCTTAAAAACTTTAACACTAGGGGCGCCTGGGTGGCACAGCGGTTGGGCGTCTGCCTTCGGCTCAGGGCGTGATCCCGGCGTTGTGGGATCGAGCCCCACATCAGGCTCCTCCGCTGTGAGCCTGCTTCTTCCTCTCCCACTCCCCCTGCTTGTGTTCCCTCTCTCGCTGGCTGTCTCTATCTCTGTCGAATGGATAAAATCTTAAAAAAAAAAAAAAGTATAGTTTAAAAAAAAAAAAACTTTAACACTAAGGAAAAATATAAAATGAAAAGTATGAGTGCTTTTCTGCTATTCTTCTTGGCCAAGGGTCACCACTGTTTACAATTTCTTATATATCTGATCAGGGAAAAAAATGATGCATGTACCAACATTTCAACCTACAGATGTTTATGAGTTTTACTGAGATCTAATTCACATGTCCTACAATTCACCCATTTAAAATATATGATTCAAAATATACTCACAAAACTGTGCAACTTAGGCTGCAGTTTTAAAATGTTTTCATTGTCCTCCCCCCTAAAAAAAACCTCATACCTATTCATTGCCCCCCAAAACCCCCATACCCAGAGCAGTCATGCTGCAGACTCCCTCCCCACAGACCCTGACAACCACTACTCTACATTCTGTCCCTGGGGATCTGCCTACTACGGATCTTTCATATAGATGGATCACACAATATGTGGCCCTTTGTGTCTGGCTTCTTTCACTGAGCATGTTTCCAAGATTCACCCAGCTCACTGCATGTATCCGTACTCCGTTCCTCTTTATTGCTGAATGGTATTCCAGTTCATGCACGTTTGGATTATTTCTATCTGGAGCTCTTATGAATAATCCTGCAAGGAACATTCAAAAGCACAAGCTTTTTAAAAAAAAAAATCAGAAAGGGGTTCAATCCTACCCTTCTTCACAGTTCATTTGTCACTTAAAAATCCACGTTAGAGATCTTTGCATATCAGCACATACAGGCGGCTGGGAAGAAAAGTAAGTGCATTGTAAGCTTGCCAAATGCAATGAGGAGATGTGCTTTATGTCAGGGAGAAGCCGCCTTTTATTTTGAATGAGGCAAATTCATAGAAAAAAGAAACAGCTGGGGCGCCTAGGTGGCTCAGTCAGCGAAGCGTCTGCCTTCAGCTCTGGTCATGACCCCAGGGTCCTGGGATCAAGCCCCGAACTGGGCTCCCTGATCAGCGGGGAGCCTGCTTTTCTCTCTCGCGCACGCTCCTCCTGCTTGTGCTCTCTCTATCTGTGTGTCAAATAAATAAATAAAATATTTAAGAAAAAAGAAAGGAAGGAAGGAAGGAAGGAAGGAAGGAAGGAAGGAAGGAAGGGCGGGCAAGCTGAGAAGGGATGACTTTGCCAGCAACTGGGAAAGGTAAAGATGAGGTTAAATGCTATTATCACCCAGTTTGGAAATATGGTAGCTTCTCTTGATATCCCTGGCCTCATTTCTTAACAAAAAAATTAATTTAAAAAAAGAACAAAACAAAACAAACAAAACAAAACAAAAAACCACCTACAATTGGTGATTGTCAGATGACATGGAATTGACATGTGCACCTGTGAGCCTTTGGCTGCCCTGGCCACCAAGTCCATGGCGCAGCTATTAGAGCAGGCAGCCATCCCTGCCCACCACCACTCGTCGCCGTCTGCCATCCCCATCTCTCTCAGCCCAGTCCTCCATCCATTCCCCGCATCTCACATCCCCAATGCTTGGGTACCTCCTGTTTTCTCTATGAACGAGTCCACGGAGGTACCCCGGAGTGACCGCTCTTTCACCACCGTGCAGCCTGGGATGCTGAGCGAGGTGTCAAGTTGAGGAGGGGTGGTAAGGAAAGGGAAGGGCGAGGCCCCACGTTTTCCCCTTGTTACCTGTTGGTAAGGTAACTCAAACGTAGGCTGCCCCCTTGCCTGCCCACCCTCGGGCAAACCTCATGCAGAACCGTGAGGGATCTTCTCACCCTTACTTTAGCACCCCATCGCTTTGTTCTTCCTAAGTCAGAACTGGTTGCTATATTTGTAAGAGTTCATTACTGAACTATTCCACCTGGCGACCCAATCAGACTGGCAGCGGAGGAAGGCTAATTATACAAAACCCATCTGTCCTCATTAATCTGGGTAATGATGTGCAGAACCCCAGCCCGGTACCCGGGAAGTCAGCGTAAGGGTCCCTGTGCAGGCGACAACAGGGGATGACATGGCTGTACGCTGGCTCCCTCTTTGATCTGCAAGAGCCACGTCAGAGACAATGACAGCCTGAGGTCCAAACACAGCCGAGCAGACAAATCGTTGGCTGGTGTCACAGGGGATGGGACCAGTTCCTGTCGAAATTCAAGTTTGTCCCATCTCCAAACACACAGGGGACTTAGGCACTCCTTCCCCTCCTCTGCTTTGCCATCTACCGCCCTCTCCTAGACTTGAAAACAATCATCTAGCTTTTTTAAAAATGCAGCTTTAGAACATCATGGATGTTTGGAAATAACAAATACAGATTCGTGTGCTGCAAACTTTGTCGTCACCCTCACTGCCCAGCTCCTATCCAGAATCTAAATCCCACAATTGTCCCCTGGGCTGACACGGTCAGGGTCTAGCTGGCACGCACACTGCCCTGTGCTAACTTGCAAGCGAGCAGGTGCTCCCTCTTCCCAGCACCAACAACATTGCCTGCACCCCATGACCTCACATGCCGTCCACCAGCAGACTTGGTACTGAGAGGGGCAAACCCAAATGGTTTCAGCAGGAGCCGCTGTTCATCTGGAATAAGGGTTCATGCTAATGTCTAAATGCCCAGATGCCCGATGGACTCTCCACTTGCAGGTCCCATGGGTCACCAACTCCTCCTGTTTAGAACTGAACTCATTCTTTTCTCTCCCATCATTGGAATGAAGTCTTCCTCCCTTTACATTCTGGCTCCACTCCCTTCTCGGTTCATTTTCTCAGAACCGGAGTATCCCACTTCCCTTCTCCCTTTCCTGTAAGGGAAGTCACTGCATGAGCTTCCAAACTATGACAGTCATCTGGCAACTTCTCTTCCTCTACCAATTCCTACCACGTTCCACCCTTCATCCATCAACATAGCCCACGTACTTTTTTTTCTTGCACACACTATTAGTTACTGCTCTCTCCAACCTCCAATACGAGAAACCAAAACAAATGGAACAAGAAATCAGATATTAAAATACATTAATATTGGAAAGGAAGAGAAAAAAAGTCGTGGTTCTCATATAATAGGATTGCTTACTCTAAGTCCAAAGCCAGACACTTAGCCATTCCCCTACTAAGAGGGTTCAGGAATATGCCAGACACAAAACAAAGAAACAAAAAATTCCGAATCTGTCCCATCAACAGGCAATAGTCAAGTAGAAAACATAGCAAAGACATTGCTTCCCCAAACGCAACAAAAATATAAATAATTAGGAATTAATATAAAACAAAAAGCACACAAGACTCAGATGAAAACTGACCACTTTGAAGAAATAAAAGAAAACAATGTTGTTCTTAGGTAGGAGGAAGCCGTGTAAAGATGATAATTTGTCCCCTAAACTAATCCATGAGTTCAATCTAATCCCAATAAAAATCACCACCAAAATTTATCATAGAATTGGGTTTTATTCGACAATTCTGTGAAAGGCCATATAAACCTAAAATTCATAGTGAAGAACGAATATGCACGAATAATGAAGAAAATCCTGAAAATAAGAACAATTTGGCAGGAGTAATTCTATTAGAATTTGAAATACATTGGAAAGTTAGAGTAATGTGTGTCTTTTTTTTTTTTAAAGATTTTATTTATTTATTTGACAGAGATAGAGACAGCCAGCGAGAGAGGGAACACAAGCAGGGGGAGTGGGAGAGGAAAGCAGGCTCATAGCGGAGCAGCCTCATGTGGGGCTCGATCCCATAACGCCAGGATCACGCCCTAAGCCGAAGGCAGACGCTTAACCGCTGTGCAACCCAGGCGCCCCGAGTAATGTGTGTCTTTTTGTGTCAGCAGCAAAAGACAAAGAGATTAGTGGAACAAAATGATGATTCCAGTGACACAAGAATATAGGAGCTCGGTGTATGACATTCACTGGAGAGCGAGGGGTTAGAGGTGGCAGATGAGATCATCAATGCCCTATGGAAACCATACGGATTCATCCCTACCTCATTCTACACATAAGACTAGAGATAGAGCAATAAATCAAATGCAAAAATCAAAGCTCTGAAAGAAAAGATACAAGAACATGTGTGTACTTTTGGGACGGGGAAGGCCTTCTTCAGAAGACAAAGGGATCCATAAGCCATAACGTATAAGACCAATTTAGCCACTGTAAAAATTAAAACTTCATATGAAAAAACAGAGAGAGCTAAGTTGTAGGATAATTTACGTACTAGAAGAAGAAAAGTTGCAACAGGAGAATGGGGGCGGGGGGCACGCTATGAGCTGAGAGCTGAGGCCGACCATGGAGGACCTCAAAGGCCACGTTGTGGAGTTTTGACTTCACCCCAAGGAGAATTGGACAACGAATTCAATTGGACACAAAGGGTACATACCAGAGGGTGACATGCTGGGATGTGCGTTCAGAAAGATCATTCTGCTACCGGAGGGAGAGTGGATGGGATTTCAGCTGCGGTGGATGTGGGCAGACCCATTACAAAGGCTTCTAGCACGGCAGTCCAGGCGCAAGGTGATGACCAAGGTTGGGATGAAAACGGACAGGAGTGGATACACTGGAGAGACGTGCAACAGCTGAGGGAACAGCTCATGGCCATGGGTCGTCGTGGGCTCAGAGGTGAGGGAGACAAGAGTGTCAGGAATTACTGGCAGGTGTCAAGCTTGTGTAACCGGAACGGTGGTGGGTTCTGCAGGGAGACAGGAAACAGAAGAGGATGCTTGGGAGAAAAGCCAAAGGTTCAGTTTTGGACGAGTTAGATTAGAATAGGTTTGAGACCTCAGTGCCAGGCATCTGCGTCCCACGGGCCCTGGTTCCCAGGGCAACAGTGCGGAGACGTGAAGATGCGGGATCTAGGGGGGTCATGCACAAGGAAGGGGGATGCTCACAGCGGGAGTGGCACAACTCTTCTTCCCCCACGTGGAGACACTTGATGTCACTCAGACTGAATCCATGGAGGGTCTCAGGACCTAGGGGAGTCCGAGGTCAAGACGGACTACCCGGATCCCAGGTCATATCAGCACAGAAATCATGACGGTGGTATTCCAAGTAAACGTTTCATTCTTCTTCTTGCTCATAACTTCCAGGTTTTGTCTAATACACTTGTATTGTTTCGTTAGGAGGCTAAAGAATCAGGACAGATGAATTTTTTTTAGAATATGTCTTCCAGAGAAAGAAAAATGGGAAAGTGAAGACAGTAGATGATTATTTTTCTTTTTGATTCTCTTTCACACTTGCAGTGTTTGGAAGGAGGGTTAACATTTGGGAGGAAACAGAGTGGATGCCACCGGTGTCTCAGGGCGTGGCGTGATTCTGCAAGGACAGGAGAGGGGGAAGGAGGGAGAGCCGCAGGAGGGGCAGGACAGAAAAAACCCACTAACACACCTTTTTAAAGCTGGTGACAAACTATAGGGGGCTTCTCATCTCAAAGTAAGTGAGAATGCCATTTTGTAACAAAAATACCTTCCCCCAAAAATTGTACTGTTGTTCCTGTTCTGTTTATCAGAATCACCCAATGCAGTTTCCAGTTTGGAGTCTTTCGTATTTAAACTTAACAAAGTCATTGAAATTAAGTAAAATTTTCCTTTCCACTGCCTTTTTTTTTTTTTTTTGCCTGTACCTAGTAATATAAATGCTCAAAAAAATACTTGTTGACTGACTGACTGATCTGTGGCTCTGTGGGATCGGAACAACAACGCCCCGACGCTTCCTCGAGCGTGTCCTGGGTGACCGGGCTGGCGAAGGCCGCCCCAGGTCAGTTCTGCTGAGCGCCAAATTCCCTCCGGCAGAGGTCTCTGCCTTTTGCACCTTTCCAGCCCTTCCTTGTCCCTCAGAAATCCCTCCCAGTGGCGCTCTGAGCTTCATCTCAGGGTGTGAGTGAGCAGATTCCCCGACATCTGCTTCCTGAGTGTGGGTCTGGTGCCTCATTTCCATCTCCAGCAGTCTAAAATTAGATGACATCACCGGGAAGACATTCATCCCAAGAAAACCCATCCCTCCAGCAACACGGGCCAGCTACCGTTCTTGGAGACAGCATCTTGGAGACGGCATCCGACCTGGACGAAAGGAGGGGAGGGGCCAGGAGCGCCGTGGGAGCTGGAGCAGTAAGTGGTTCAGGGTACCACCCTTCCCCAGAAGGGAGCTTGGGACCTTTGTCACAGGGAAGTTCCCTTCCACCTCCACAGAGCCTGGGTCCTGTTCAAATTTGGGTTTAGAGACCCTAATGTTCACAGCAGAGCAAAATACAGAATCTGAATCTGCGTTAGTACCTTCTCTCTCATTAGAAATTGCAAGAAAGCAGCCCATTGTAACGCCATCAGAAACATCCTTCCTCTGAGCCACATAAACAATACATACAATACGTACGTGTACGTGCACGTGCAGCTCCAGCTATAGATATAAACATACATCAACAGACTAAAGAAACCAGTCTCATTCGCTTTTTTCGCTCTAATCAAGATGCATTTTTTGGAGCCTGCATTCAATTCCAATTAAGGGATGCTTTTAGACCTTTTATAGAGGAACGACTATATTTAACACCACCATTCCCTCTAAATAGTAATTGGATTTTACAAGGTATGAAGCTTTTAAAGGTACCTTGAGTCTCAAAACCTTCTCTCTGCCACTCCTGAGCCAAGCTGGCTGAGCTCAAAGTACAAATGCCACAGCAGGAGCTTCCCAGGGACCAAGAACCTGCATTCGAGCTCCGAGGAGGGAAAGCAGAACCGTGCACAGAGGCTTGGGGCTCATTTCACCTCCAAGGGAGGAAGCAATTCCTTTTTTAAAAAAAAATAAGTAATTTGAGGTAATTGGCTCACTGACTTTTTTAAGAATTCAGAAGTAGGTTTTAAACATGATGACTATAAAGAAGAGGGAGGAAAAATATGCATTCAGAAACATGTTCATATATATATATTTTCTGTTGGAAACACACACACACACACACACATATATATATATATATATATATATATATATATACTGTTGGAAAAATACCAGCTAGAAAAAAAGGACTTTTGCAGTATCCATTGAGATTAAGCATGTTTTTCATCTCAGTCTGCTTTTTATGGCAACAAATCAAAATTTTCCCAATGTCACAAAACAATGATGCAAACTTCAAATAAGTTTGAAATGAAACACTAATGTGTCAACAGGATGTGTTTAAAAAAATAACAACCCTTCAGACATCCTCTTCTCCTGGAATGAATGAGCCTGCCCATATTACAGCCTAGACATCTGCTAGCACCCTCGTCATCTTCCTCCACATGGTATTCAAAATTGATGGACAAAAATGCATCAGAACAGGTTTACTGGAGCCTAGGATGATGGCGGAGTAGGAAGCCCCAGGGACCTGTCTCTCCACCTAGACAATTGTACTGGCAGAATCTGTCTGAACTATTTTGGAACTCTGGAATTTATTGATGTCTTGCAACTTCCAGAGGAAGGTTTAGGCAGTAATATGTGGTTAATTTCTGCCAATTTCAGCTCTTAGTACACCAGCAGTTACCCGGCCCACCCCAGTCCCATGGCAGGCAGCTATGCACTTGTTCCTGGAGCAGTTGGCATGAAGTATGTGTGAGCCAGAGTGGACAATAAGGACCTGGTCCTCCAAAAATCAGGTACCTATGTTCTGATCACTGATTGCTGCTTCTGATCATGGAGGTGCAGACGCAGAAGCAGATGGTCATTTTGACACTCCCCCCTAACCCAATCATTGTTGCAACCTCCTCCCCCTGCAGTTGAAGTGACTTCCAGGGGATTTAAAAGGCTAGCATACTTTTTCCCCATTCTGTTCTCTTTTTCCCCTTTAGGGATCTGGCATTAAAGACTAGGTCATTCAAAAGCAACTGCATATACAGAGGAAACTCACTGTGCATGGCCAGGGGAAGGGTTAGACTAGAAAAGACTCAAGACGACCTTGAGTTTATACATCAGGCTGATCCTTAGCACAGAGCACACAACAATAAAAAAATAAACAAAAAAAGACAAAAAAAAAAGAAAGAAAGAAAGAAAGAAAGAAAGAAAGAAAGAAAGAAAGAAAGAAAAAAGAAAGACCCCAGCAAATTCTGGGGAAGAGAAAGCATCTAACTGACTTCCAGACTTATCACATTATTAGATTCAAATGTCCAGTTTTCAACAAAAAATCAAAAGGGATACCAAGAAGAAAAAAAAAAAAGGAAACTGTGGTCCATCCAAAGGAAAAAAATAAACCATCAGAAACTTTCAGACAGAGACACATGGTGGCTCAGTTGGTTAAGCATTGACTCTTGGTTTCAGCTCTGGTCATGATCTCAGGGTCATGAGATTGAGCCCTGCTTCAGGCTCTGTGCTCAGTGCAAAGTCTCCTTGAGATTCTCTCTCCTTCTCCTTCTCCTTCTGCCCCTCCCCCCCACCATTCATGCATACGTGCATGTGCACTCTCTCCCTAAAATGAATAAAACCTAAAGAAAGAAAGAAAGAAACCATTTCAGAGAAAGACCAGGTGACTCACCAGCAGACAAAGATTTAAAACAGCTGTCTTAGAGAACTACAGGGAAATATGGAGAAAATCAAGAAAATGAATGAAAAGATGCAAATAGTAATAGAGATAGAAAATCTACAAGGAAATGAAAAAGAAATTCTGGAAATTCCAGAGCTGAAAAGTACAGTAACTGAAATGATAAACTCACTAGAGGGATTCAAAGTCAGAGCTGAGTAGGCAGAAGAAAGAATCAGTGAACTTAGAACAATGGAAATTACTGAGTCTGAGGAAGAGAAAGAGGAAGGATTGGAGAAAAGTAAACAGAACCTAAGGGACCTGCGGGACACCATCAAGTGGACCAACATATTCATTGCAGGAGTTCCAGCTGGAGACAAGAGAGAAAAGGGCAGAGAGATTATTTGAAAATAATAGCCAAAAAATTCCCAAGCTTCATTAAAGACATGAATGTACAATCAAAAAGCTCAGTAAATTCCAAGTAGGATGAATCAAAGAGACCCAGATCAAGACATATTATAATCAAACTATCAAAAGACAAAAACAAAATAAAAATCTTGAAAGCAGCAAGAGAGAAGCAACTCATCACATACAAGGGATACTGAATAAGATTGTGAGCAGATTTCTCATCAGAAATTTTGGAGGTAGAAGGCAGTGGGTCAATGTTTTCCAAGTACTAAAAGGAAAAAAAAACTGTCAACCAAGAATCTCATCTGGCAAAACTTTCCTTCAAAAGTGAGGGAGAAATTAAAACATTTATACATAACTCACAAATGCTGAAAGAGTTTGGTACCACTAGGTCTGCCCTGCAAGAAATACTAAAGGTAGTTCAGCAAGTTGAAATCAAAGGACACTAGACAGTAACACAAAGTCATATGAGGAAATAAAGATTTTTGTCAAGGTAAATACATGGGCAATGATAAAAACTAGTATTGTTGTAACAATGATTTGTAACTTCAGTTTTTGTTTTCTATGTGATTGAAGACACTCCATATTAAACAAATTATTAGTTTGTGTCTTGGGACGCAATGTATAGAGATGTAACTTTATGACATCAATAACTCAAAGGGGTTGGGATAGAGCTTAGAGGAGCAGAGTTTTTGTATGTTATTGAAGTTAAGCTTGTATAAATTCAAATTAGAGTACTATAACTTTAGGATGTTAACTATAATTCCCACTGTGACCACAAAGAACATAGTTATAGAATATACACAAAAGGAAATGATAAGAGAATTAAAATGTTTTCACTATTTAAAAAAATCAACTATGCACGAAAGAAGACAAAAAAAATGCAGAGGGGAAAGGACAAAAAAGTGATAAGGCATACAGAAAACAAATAGCAAAATGACAAAAGTCTCTCCTTATTAGCAATTACTTTAAATCTAAATGGGTTAAACTCTCTAATCAAAAGGCAGAGATTGGCACAATGAATAGGAAAAAAAAGATCCAACTATATGCTGTCTATAAGAGACACTAATTTTAGGTCTCTGAAGTTCAGGTTGAAACTGAAAGGATGGAAAAAGATATTCCATGCAGATAATAATCTAAAGAGAGCAGAGATAGCTATATTAACATGACACTAATAGACTTTAAATCAAAAAAGGTGATGAGAAACAATGAAAGACATTATATATCAACAGAAGTTTCAATAGTGAAACAATAAAACAGTTATTTACACACCTAGTAACAGACCATCAAAATATTTGAAGGAAAAATGGACAGAATCAAAGGGAGAAACAGACAATTTTACAGAAACAGTTGGAGATCAAGACCCCACTCACAAAGATAGACAGAACAACCAGACAGAAGAAAGGAAACAGAGAACTTACACAACACATAAACCAACTATATCAAACAGACATGTGCACAACACTTCACCCAAGAGCAACACACACATTCTTCTCAGGTGCACATGGGACATTCTCCAGGAGAGGTTATGCGTTAAGCCACAAAATAAGTCTCAATAGGGTTAAAAAGAGAGACATTATACAAAGTATTTTCTCCAACCACAATAAGATGAATTTAAAAATCAATAACAGAAGGGCAACTGGAAAATTCACAAATTTGTGCAAATTAAACAACATACTCTTAAACAACAAATGGATCAAAGAAGAAATCACAAGCAAGAGTAGGAACCTCACAAGGCTAGAAATCGAATTACCAGATGGTGCAGGGATTGCACTCTGGATGTGCACCCGGAAGAACTGAAGCAGGATCTCGGAGTGTTGTTGCACGCCTGTGTTCCCAGCAGCATTTTCACGAGAGCCGAAAGGTGGAAGCCACTCAAGTGTCCACCAGCAGATGAGGGGATAAACAAAATATGGTGCATACATACAATAGAATATTTTCAGCCTTAAAAAGGAAGGAAATACTACACATAGTCCAACACGGATGAACCTTGAGGACATTCTGCTTAAGTGAAATAAGGCAGTCACAAAAAAGCAAATACTGTATGACTCCATTTATCAGAAGTACATAGAGTCATCAAATGCACACACACAGAAAGTAGGATGGTGACTGCCCAAGTCTGGGGGAGAAGGAGTGGGGAGTTGTTGTTTAATGGGTGTAGAGTTTCAGTTTGGTTGCATGACAATCTGAATGTACTTAATTCCACTGGCCTGCATATTTAAAAACAGGTAAGGTGGTAAAATTTTGGTTACATGTACTTTACCACAATTAAAAAAAAATGGTGTTGGCCAAACTCACAGAGCTTATGAACCTAATTCCATATTCTCCCACAATGCCATTTTCTTCTCATTCTATGTTTAGTCTTACACTGGATTTCATTACCTAGAAGTATTGCACCTGAAAGACATTCCCCCCATTTTACCAAGGTCCATTCTCTGTGAAATGTGTTGTTCGGGAGCTAAGAGAACTGGCTCTTGGAGCTGGGCTGCCTTGGTTTGAATCCCAGCTCTGCAACTCACTAGCTGGGTGATGTTAAGTAATTTATTTATCCTCTCTGTGGCCACAGTTTTTCTATTTGTAAAATGGAGATCATAACAGTTCTTATCTAAGAGAGTAGTTGTAAGGATTAAACGTCAAACTGTATGTACAAAGCCGACCAGAATTCCCAGCCCATGTTAGGCGCTCCATTATTACTGTGACCATCATTCCATTAAAACAAGCATTTTCTAGGAAATCAATCAGGCCCAAGGATTCTATATTCTTTTGTTTTTCACTGTACCTACCTTTGTTTCATAGTCTTTTCAGTTGTCCCCCTTCTTCAGTCTTGGTTCCTTCCAACCCATTTTCCACCTCCAAGCTAAGGGACTCTTTCTGAAAGACACATCTGACCACGCCTCTCCCCTGCCTAAAGCTGTTCAGGTGTCGCGGCCACGATCTAGCCCCTGCCAGCTCCCTGAACGCTTTTGCTATTTTGCAAGGCTTCACCCACACTCCGATTGCACTGACCTGCTTGTGGTTCCCTGAATTTGCTTTTGTTATTTCACACCGCGGTGTTTTGTCCACACAGCTCCCCCTCCTGGGAAGTCCTTCCATGCTTGGTCCACCTGGCAAACCCACTCGTCTTTTCAAGCCCAGCTTTACAGTCACTTTTGCATGAAGTGCTTCCTGGCCACCTTGGCATTGGACCACAGCAGCCATAACACTCGAGTGTACCTACTTGTCTCCATCTGGCAGAGGCTGGTGTTTATTCCCCTTCATGTTCCCAGTACCCAGCATGCTCCTGGCTCAGCATAGACAAGCAATATGGAATGAATGGACCTACTGTGCACCAGCAGGCAAGGAGACGTAAGTCGTGGTATGTCTGCTCTCAAGGAACTTGGACTTATTAAGATTAGAAGTAACACCAGCCAATAGTGCAGGACAGACTCCAACCAACGGGCAGCTAAATGTCTCATAAGGGCTGCAGATCAAGTCTCACCTTCAAAATGAGGTCATCACTTGGGGAGGCTTCAGAAACATTAAAATAGCAGCCAGTATCTACGGAGCACACCTATTGCCTGTCAAGGACCATGATAATTGGGTTAAAGGCGTTATGTCATTTCAGCCTCATTAATTGATTAAAGCATCAGTTTAAGCAGGTAGAAATCAGATACTTCTATTGCAGCTCATTGAGTTTACACCAGGAAGTTCTCAGTTACTCCATTCATTTTCTGCTCATGTATGTATGTGTCACTTTGTATTTATTGACCCTGTCCCAGAAGGAATGCAAAGAGGGGAAAAAAAGAGTTAAAATAGTCTTTGATGCCTCAACAAGACAATGGTTTCAAAATGCAAGCTTTAAATAAATAAAACAGGAGGAAAGGGAATCTTAACTCCAAACACTTACTTACTTACCAGAGGCAAGTGCAGCCAACTTACAGACCATAGCGTTTTAGCAGAAACCATGGAACTCAGATATGAAGTCAGGGAAATCTCTGCCACAAGGAAAGAGGGGAAGTCCACTCCTTCTTGCCCGTGGAAGGTGGGAAGGAGAGAGATGGGTCAAGAGGTGAGTCATGGATGCTGGCAAACTCACCTCTTCCAGGATGAAACCTGGAGGCAGAGGGCCAAAGTCTTCAGATGGGTTTGGAGGAATTCAAGAATACTGCACGTCGTGGCCCATTTCCCTGAACACAGCTTGAGGAAAGTTGCAGCATTAGGAAAAGCCCTACACTTAGCCAGACAACACACCTTAAATGGCAGAGAATGGGAAGGCAGCACTGAGCAGGGCAGCTGACAAGCCCTCTAAGTCCCCAAACATGAAGGGGATCTGGAAGTTCTTTGTTCCTCAGAGAAGTTCCCAGAGGGATCCAGGACAGAGAGACTGCAGAAGACGGGCCTCAGGGTCAATGAAAAATGGCCCAGACCACAGTCTTCAGCATTGAGTACTCGTGCAAGTTTTCAGAGTCCCACAGGACTGAGCCAGCACATCTGAGTGGACATGATGTGGTGATCCAGGTAGAGGACAAGGCCAGCCACCCAGCAGAGAAACCAGTCAGGACACAAAAGTCAGCAGAACGTCCTGCACTCACACGGACATAAGATGGCGCTTCACTTCCCCAGGGCCATCAGATTTGTAACACCCTCACTGTAGGGTGGCCCAAATCTTTTGGGAACAAGTAAGGGGAGAGAGACAAAATCTGAATGACTGCATGCTTTCCAAAAGGGATTAATCCATTCATTCTACAAATACTAAGTTCCTACCCCATGTAAATCAATGCCGTAGACACTGGAAATACAGCAGTGAACCACACAGGCAAAAATCCTGCACTCACAGGTCTTGCAGTCTATTAGATAAGACATACAAATGATGGGGCATCTGGGTGGCTCAGTCAGTTAAGCGTGTGACTCCTGATTTCAGCTCAGGTCACGATCTCAGGGTCGCGAGATTGAGCCCCACATCGGGCTCCATGGAGGCTACTTAAAATTCTCTCTCTCCCCTCCCAGCTCATTCTTTCTCTTTCTCTCTCTCTCTCTCAAAAAAAAAAATGCAAATAAATAGGAGAATATGTCCTATAGCAGAAGGGCATGCTGAACCCCAAATGCTGAGGAAGAGCATGGGGAGTACGTGGGGTTGCTGTTTTATGTAGAGTGACCAAGAGAGACCTCAATTATAAGGTGGAAAATGAAGAGATATCTGATATTATAAGCAGTGAGCCACAAGAATGCCTGAGAGAAGAAGGCTCTGGATAGAGGGGGCAGCAGATGCCAAGGTCCTGCACTAGGAGTATGTTACGGGGGTTTAAAAAAAAAAATCAGGGAGGCCAGTTGTATCTAGAACAAACAGGGCAGGAAGGACGGTGGTCAGAAAAGAGTAAGGCGCCAAGTTATATAGGCCTTATACGCTTTCATAAGAACTTTGGCTTTTATTCTGAGAGAAAAGGGAAGCAATTGACAGGTTTCAAGCAGAGGAATGATGTGATCTGACTTGTATTGTGGATCACCTCTTGGCTAAGGAACAAAGAGGTTATAACTTCCTAACTAATAGAAGAGAAGGAAAGGGGAGAAAAACAGATAAAGAAAGACGCACGGTAAATATATAATAAAGTGATTGATATGATTAAACGCACACGTCAGTAATCACAAACAGTATAAATGGGCTAAACTCAGAAAGGAAGGATAAAAAAATTCAGCTGCATATTGTTTAAAAGACATATGTCTTAAACATGAGGGCTCAGAAAATTTGAAAATAAAAGATGAAAAAAAGACAAAAGAAGGTGTTAACCAAAAAAAGATTGACAAAATTGACTTCAAAACAAAAAGCAGCACTAAAGATTAAGAAAGCCATAGATGATTAAAGATTCTGTTCACCAGTAAGATATTTAAATTTCAGTGCCCTCACTGCTTTGCAGATGCATGGAAGCCCCAGAGCAGAAAACACCCATGCGAAGCCTCGGGAACCCCACCAATGACATGGCAAGGGAGATGACCATGCCAGTCAAAGACAACTGGGCATATAAGGAAAGGGACAAAGATTATTGATTTAAAACATCCAACTATCATGGCTCTCCATAGGAGATGTCCAACACTGAAGATACAGTAAGACTGAAAGTAAAAAGATGACACTTACAATAGCAGCTAAAAATAGAAGAACATAGGAACGATTCTAGCAAAAGATGGACAAGCCCTGGAAGGGATAAATTGCAGGGCTTTAATGGAAGGTTTTTTCTAAAGCTTAACGATTGCAGAAATACACCATATTCTTGAATGAGAAGATATTATTTTAAATATCAGTTCTCCCCCAAATTATCTATAAAGTCAATGCAATCCACAACCAAAATCCAAGCAGATTTTTTTTCAATAAGTTGACAGCTGATTCTAAAACTTACATGGAAAAGTTAAAGATCAAAGAAGAGGCAAAACAGACCTGAAGAAGAAACTGAAGCCAAGAGGCTTGTGTCAAGATGTATTATTAACCTGAGTAACAAAACCAGTAGGGAATCCGTCAGAGTAGTCAAGTAAATGAATAGAAAATCCTAGAGAGTCTAGATACAGACTCACATCTATGTGAAACTTACTATAAGACCGAGTTGGCATTGCCTATCAGGAGGGAAAAAGAGGTGTACTCTTCAAAGAATGGTACAGAGATAATGGGTATCCATGTGGGGAAAAAATCAAATTGGATACTCATACCACATCATACATAAAAATCACCTCCAAGTGGATTAAAAAAATTCCAGGTGATTATGAAAGGAAACATAAAACTTAAAACTCACAAATAGAAGGGTAAAATATTTAAAATTCGGCTATATTAAAATTAAGGACTTGTATTTTTTATGTGATTGAAATTTTCTATAACAAAATATTTTTAATAGAAGAACTTGTACTAATCAAAAACCACAATAAAGATAGCAAAAAATGCTCTGAATTAAATGAGACATTTAATTTAGTTAAATGAATTAAATAATAAAGGATTAATATACAAAACACATAAAGAACTTTCCTGAACCAATTAATAAAAAGACAAAGAATCCAAGAGAAAATGAGTAAAAAAAGTAATGTCAGAATGAGAAAATGCTAGTGGACCATAAGCGTATGTTCAACTCCATTGGTTTCATTAGGCATTAGGGAAATGATGATTAAAACCACAATAAGAAACCTTTTCATATCCATCCAACTGGTGAAAATTGAAAAGCTGAACAATATCAACTGTTGGCGAGGACATGATGCAACCGACCGATGCTATATTCACTCTTGGTAGAAGAGAAAACTACTGCAAACACTTTAGGAAACAGTTTGGCATCCCCCAACAAAGTTAAAGATGTAGGTATCCTGTGACCCACACATTCGTCTGCCAGGACCATAGATTGAGTGATCCTTACACATACACATCAGAAGGTCGTTCTTAACAGCCACTGTTGACAGCAGGGGTCACCACACTTTTTCTGCGGAGGGCCAAATGGTAAATATTTTATTCTTTGCAGTGCATCCAACAACTTCTGGACTCCATCCGAGCAGCAAGAAAGCAGTTATTAGACAATACGTAAACAAACGAACGTGGCTGCATTCCGATCGAATGTTTTTGATGGATACTGACTTTTTAAAAATGATTTTATTTATTTATTTGAGAGAGAGAGAGTGCACGAGAGAGAGAGAGAGAGAGAGAGAGAGAGAGAGAGCATGAGCAGGGTGAGGGGCAGAGGGAGAAGCAGACTCCCCGCTGAGCAGGGAGCCTCATGTGGGACTCGATCCCAGGACTCTGGGACCATGACCCGAGCCCAAGGCAGATGCTTTTTGGTTTTTTTAATATTTTATTTATTTATATGAGAGACAGAGAGAGAGAGAGCACAAGCAGGGGGCAGGGGTAGAAGGAGAAGCAGACTCCCTGACAAGCAGGAAGCCCGATGTGGGACTTGATCCCAGGACCCTGGGACCACGACCTGAGCCTAAGGCAGATATTTAACCGACTGAGCCACCCAGGCGCCCAACACTGAAATTTTAATTTCATATATTCATGTGCCATGAAATACTATGCTTCTTTTCTTACTATTTAAAAATATAAAAACTTTTTTATGTTGAAGGCCCTACAGAATCAGGTAGATGTGACCCACAGGATAAATTTTTCCCTACCTTTGGTTTCTAATGTGAAGAAAAGAAAAAGAAAAAGAAAGAAAGGAAGGAAGAAAGAAAGAAAGAAAGAAAGAAAGAAAGAAAGAAAGAAAGAAAGAAAGAAAGAAAGAAAGAAAAGAAAAGAAAGAGAGAGAGAGAGAGAGGGAGGGAGGGAGGGAGGGAGGGAGGGAGGAAGGAAGGGAAAGGAAAGAAAAGGAAAGGAAAGAAAAAGAGACAATACAGTTGTTCATCAAAGACAAATAGCAGAATAAATCACAACACGTAACAACAGATGGGGAAATACCTCTGTGGAAGGATGTAGAGGGGACCTGGAAGAAGTCGGGAAGAGCCACCAAACTGCAGTGAGGGAATGGGCGGGGAGGTTGGGTGGAGGCATCCCAGACGGCCCTGCAGTCATGAAAAGGAGCTTCAGGGAGCCCTGCAGCCAGAGATGGCCCACAAAGGTCCTGTCTCCCAGAACAGGTCTACCTTGGCACCCTTACCTGAGGTCAGTCCTTAGTATGGGCGGTGAGTCATTGCCGGTGAGGAGCATGGGGAAGGCGGTCTGGGCACTAACACTCCTGAATTTCAGACGCCGCCAGAGAAATCACTGGCCAGTCGTGATCCCTGCAGAAAGACACCCAAGGCATTGTCATGGCCGCCATTATCACACAAAGCACGCATCCCAGTTACATGGAATTCTAAAACAGGTGAAACTAAACAGTGTGGTTTGTCGATTTACTCATAGGTACTGAAACACGAAGACAGACAAAAGAATGATCAACAGAACTCAGGATAGTGATTTGCCCTCCACTCCGGGCAGGGGGTGGTGAGTAAGTGGGGAATTACTCAGCATTAAGGCCACTGGACCGGATGGAGGGCACATGGGTATACATTTTATTATTAGTCACTACCTGCACGTGGATGTTTTATCTATTCTTTTGTATGTATGACATGTCACCCAATAATTTTTATCGAAAAATAGATTTCGCATATCGAGGTAGTGATGTGTGACTATTCAGCCATGCTGCAAGGATAAAGCCTCTCCACTTGGCTGCTGTCAGCTTCAGAGATCGTGAATGTGAAGCCCCCTAGCTCGACAACTCAGAGCTCTTCTCCTCCCTGCCCTCCTGGAAGTCTTCAGCACCAGCCCGCATCTGGTCAAGTTCTTCTAGGAGAAGGTTCCTCTGTTTTTACTGAAGTCAGTCAACAGAATCACATCACTGCTGTTCAAAGGGATCTGGAAGAGCAGCCTGCCCTATTTCCTCCTTCCTGTCATTCCTGCAGGAAGTGGGAGCTCAGCTGCTCATCCATTGCTGCCCCCTTCCTGCTCAGCCCTCACGGGCGAGAGGGAACCCATCAGCCACAGACCAGCCCCTGCTGGTGAGATGCTCCGTGCCACTCCAAAATTCAGAATTGTGTCCTGTACTCACCCTGCACTTTCTACTCCCCACCAGCTTAGTTCATTGTAATTATCACTAAGTGGCTCTGCATTGGAGGACTAGTTAAGACTCTTGGCTTAAAAGAGAAATTGAGATAGAAACTTGATAATGTCGACGAGGAATTTTCCGTTTCTACTTCTTTATTATTCTTCTGTAATTGAATTTAAATTTTAACAAATGCCATTTTGGCGACTATTGAGATTTTTCTTTGGACCTATGGATATATATCACAGTAAATTTTTTCTAACATCAAATTATTGCATTCCAGGAATATTGTTAATTGGGTCTTGAAGTCATCTTAATTTAACAGAATGCTGGCCTCAGTTTGCTAGTGTTACATTCTGGACTTCTTGCCTATTTTCATAACTCAAATTGAACTATAATTTTTTTGGGTATAGAAGGAGTGGGTGATGTCCATTCTGTTACAAAAGTTATTAACAAATGAATAAGGGAAATTTCCATATATTTCCTTTCTCTGTTTCTTATACATTCAAACAAATCTAACCAATGAGACCATCTACTCAGTTGCCCACGTCCTTTTTTAAGTGTATACGTTGGCATCTCTGGAAGTCAGACCTCAGTTATTCTATCTTTCAAGATTTGCCACTTCTAATGTAAATTTTTATTGCTATGTTTTCCTTAAACTTAGTCCATATTTTTATTTCCTTAATTTCACAGAAAAATTCTCTATATTCTTTAACTTCCCCTTCACAAAAAAAAAATTAAAGAGAGATTAGATTTCTTTATAATCTCCATTTTTTATTGTCTTTTCATTGTTAATTTGGGACTAATATTATTCTTTCCTCCTGCTTCCATGAGATTTAATCTGCCTTTCCTTTCCTAACCTGGATTCCATCTTTAATAGATTCCCTCATCCTCAAACCCACTTCACTCTGCTTCTGAGCCATCTTGTCATTCCTGCTCTCAGGCTGTACCTGCAGCAGATATGGGGGAACTCTCATTTTCACTGTTTTCTAGGATGTGTGAAATCACAAATTTAGGTTCAGTATTTTTTTAGGGATTTCAATTATCTCCCATGTGATTGAAGTTTGTGATCACAGAAAATGTACTATATAAATCCTCCCCTTTGAAATGTATGAAGACTTTCTTTGTGATCTAATTACATTTTAGAGTTGTTCAATGCACTCTTAGCGAAGGGCACTCAACTATGAGCAAGTACAAATTTCAATTTAGTCTACTTAATTAAACTCAGTAATGTTGTTATCCAGGTTCTCTGTATTCTTACCTAGCTGGAGCTGCTTGATCTTTCAGAGGTGTAAGAAACGACGCCAAAGTCTCTTCTGCTGACCTTCCCGGTTTTCCTTCTTGGGGACCTTGTACAAACATTCTTATCGTGCATGTCAATGACATGCTACTTCAGCACAGGTATATTCTGACCTTTATGTCTACAGGGTGCCCTCTACTTTTTGTCAAAATAAAGTGATCTCCATCAATTTTAATGCTTTTATACTTTTAATTCTTAATTACATAGTACTAATATAGGAGACTTTTATTCAAGATTTTTGCTTTTTTGCTGCACTTATTAGCTCAAGATTTTTGTTTTAATCTTCCCGTTTTTCTTTTCATTTTCTTTTCTTTCTTTTGATAGTCTTTTACGAATGACATATAATAAGATTTTCTTTGCTATCTTTTTATCCCAGACTAAGATTAATTTTCTGTTTGAATATCTTAATGTTCTTAGTGTGCTGTCATGGGTAATATGTTCGATCTTAATTATGTTCATCTGGTTTCATGCTTTTGGGGTTTGAGATAATTTTTTATTGTTTTTTGTTATACTTTCTTATACTTTCATACCAGGTTTCATTTATTTTGTCCTCTGTGGTGATAATAAAATTGGTCCTTTTTAAAACTTAGACTAGCGATTACCCTGAAGTCTTATAAAATCATACTTGAAAATACGTTTCTCTCATGATCAAAATCAAAAATAAAATCTCTCTGTCCCACCCCTGTGTGAAATGACATACCCAGTGTGCACTTCCTTGTCCCTTTCGCCTACATTTTCCCCAGTTTTGTTACCTTGTATTTGGGATTTTCAAAACGTGTTATAATTAAATCATTAACTTTTACATCATATTTGCTCTGTTTTCGTGCACTTAGCTTAGAAAGTATACATAAGACAAAAACAATTCCATCTCCCTCCTTTAATTCTCCCAGTTGGTCCTCCCATCCTGGAACAACCCCACTTTTACTCATTTTGATTCATTTCTTGGCCAACTTAACTGCTCTGTGGAGTCATTGTCCTCAAAAAGGTATTTTACCTTATGGCGTTTTTCAGTCTCCCTCCCCCGTCCCCCAAAAAAGAGAAAAGAAAGAGAAAAGATAAGGCCTCACCAATGCCTCACCTTCCTCTATGAAAACTTTTGATGGTATAAAATTTGGAGGCTAAATGTTGTTCTTTCAAACGCTAATCTGGAAAAGCCAACGGTGAGCCTGAATACAAATGGAATCCACTTCTGTCTGTGTTCTTACCCCCACCTAGAGGACCGGAATACACAGGGGCCGGGGGCGCCACCGCACAGGTGTGCCCGCCTCTCCTTTGTTGACTTGTACCGAACGTGCGCTTCTTTGGGTTCTGAGCCTTTCTTGCGCATGTTCCTTGCTGCTTTCCCTCCCTGTGGCCGCGCTCTTCCGCAGGGCTCCTGTTACCCACCTGCGGCCCCCCGCCATGTGGCGCTCCACGCCATTCTCACTGCTCTCTTTCTTTTAACCTCTTTTCCAAACTTTGAGAGCTCTTTTCAATCCGATTCGGTATCACTTTCCAAATGGTTCCAGTCATGGAAAACAACTGCAAACAAAATCTCAGATGCCCAAATTAGAAAGAATTATTTTAAAGAAAGAAAAGGATCAAAATTAGCTGCTCCAGTTGGTGTGAGCCTAGAGGGCCCTGGGCCCCACGCCCTATAACCCCTTGGCCCCCCCACGCCAGAGGCCGGGACACTCCCTGGTGGCTGTAGCGCGCGGTTTGAAAAACGCCGCTCTGCGTTTCTCATGAAATTTTCTGCAGTGTCAGCTTGCTTCTTTACCACTTCGACTGTTGATTTGGATTCAGCGATTTCATTTTTAATGCAAAATACTGTATTTTGTGTATTAGGTTCATTCTAAACGTCCCAAAGCTGTGTACCCAATTCCTCCGTACACCTGTAGCCTTACAAAGCTTCCACTCCACATTTAATTGGCAACACAGGCCAAAAATTTTAAAAGAAGTCAGATCTATTAACATCTGGGGCAGTTTTAATAGCACATTTGGCATTCATTGACAGTGGGTGTCTTTGAAAAGCCGTAAGGCTAAAGAAGGAACTTAATTTATCATTTTCTTTTCACTAGAAAAGGCTAAGTATACATTTAAAAAACAAATTTTAAAACTCCCGAAAACATCTGTCTCGGGGTGGGAGGGGTGCAGGATGTGGAGTCCGCCCTGGGAACCACATAAATTGAAAAGGAATGCAATATTCTCTGCATTTTTTGTTGGTTTTTGCATGCAGATCTGTTATCAACCATTTTAAAAAGTATTTAAATTCTAGTTTTCTTAAAAGCTTTCCTTATGACAATAATCTCCCTTTTCATGAAAGCCTATTGTGCGCTCTTCTCATCTGTGACTTCCTGAAGTTTATTGAGCTCAAGTCAGATATTTTCTAAAATTTTTCTGCTCTTTCCCATAATAAATTTTTTCCAAAGTACACTGTTCCTCGGACTCTTGAGTCCCTGGTTCTCTCTCTTCTTCGTTCAATCCTTTGATGGGGGGAGGGGGAGATCTCGGCCTTGATATTTGTTCATAAACAGAGCGTGTGGTTTTGCTTTGGTTCCCCATCCCCATCTATCTGCTTCCTGGGGAGCTTCCCATCTCCACCCACGCCAGCCAACTCTCCCGCCATCTGCAATCTACTCAACCTAAGGAAGGGTCTGCCCGGTCAGCTTTCTGGTCTCAAGTGGCACACACTTATTTCCTCATCCAAGACACCAAATGAAGAACAGAGACTTCTGTTTGCAATAATCCCACAGTTTTCCCAGTTGCTGAATTCATATTTCCCTGTTAGCATATTGGGATTGCAGTCCAGGAGTGGGTTGGAGAGGAAGACAGAGGCTATAATGGACAAAGAATTTCCTGTGACCTCTTTTCCCCTATATGGCCTTACTCTGTTCCTCGGAGCTTCCTCTCAGTTCTGTGAAGTAAAGACATTTCTCCTGGCTTCTAGTAAGCCATTAAATAATATTTCTGGTTTCCAGCTTTGGTGGAAATCTGAATCCCCTTCTATATTTTCACAATTATGTCAGAGGGAAGGTGGGGGAGGGCAAATGAAGAGTGTCTAGTTTCCTGCCGTCATAACCCACAAACTAGCATGGTAACTCAAGTCCATGAGGCCACTGATCCCGCCTGCAATCTTCCCTGAAATCGTTCACAATGACTGCTAGTACCCAGAGTGAAATTTGACCCGTCAGCATGAGGAAGGCGGTGGAGAACTTGTGTGTATATTTGGGCGTGTATGTGTGTGTGTGCCTGTGCATGGACTGTAGACACGTGCATGTGTATATGTGACATGGGGTGGTAAACTAATTAAGGGATGGACACATATAAAGTTAAAACAGAAGCAGAAAAGTGTAGCAGAATTTAAAATAGGAGAGTCTGTATACCAATTTCTGGAATGTTCCTCATGGCAACAGTTAAAGGTCATTTATTTTATCTCCCCTCTGGACTCTAATCTACTTGGTGCATAGCCTAGCCAGGGGCTTTTGAGGGTTAGCTACTCAGTATCCACTCCCATCCTAACAGTACCCAATTTTAGCAAAGCTCTGAACATCTTTACAAAGCCCTTGTACTTTGGGGGAAGTTGACCCCACACTTGGTGCCCTGGGTGGATCTCGATTGGTCTAATTCAGTCAGAGTCATACCACCTGCCACATGGTTAATTCAGATAAGTGGCCGAAACCAACCTGCACCTGGCATTCCCCAGCCTCAGCGACTGGTCTAAACTTAGCAGACAACCCAGTGAGATGAGGGAAGGTTTGCTGAGAAATTCTAGGAAAGAGATGCTTTCTCCTACAATCACCAATATCAAACCTGGAACGGTGACCACAACTTTGCAAAAACAAAGAAGTCACCCCAAAGCTAAATGTGACATTGCATAAAGCTGAGCAGAAACAAGAAAAGGGACTGGGCCCTTGGGAACTGTAGTGACTGAAGTAATCCCACCCTCAGATCACCCTACCTTAAAAATCTTCCATTCATGAACCATAAACCATGGCTTGATGTATTTCAAGCCAGTTTGAGTTGGTTTTTCCATCATCTCCAAACAAAGAATCCCAACTCGGGGACCAGGGGTCATGTTCCCCTCTGTATCTCTTACCTCAAACATGACATCACCTGTTCTACTCTCTCAGTTTCCCCCAAATGGTGAGCCTTACAAGGAAGCAAATGCCGGAATGGCTCGCAGAAGCCAGTGGTGGAAGTCAGCACCAGGTTTTCAGTCATCTGTGCTGGGCTGAACCATGCCACCTGCCCCGCTCGGAGGACAGCCTCATGATCAATGAAATCATGGTGGCCTTTTATTTTATGGCACAAATGTCACCATCAGTTGAGACCATAGTCATTTTGAGAGCAAGAGCGCCTGCTTTAGTTTTGACAGTTCCCTCCAGAGCGTCATCGGTGGGAAATCGGGTTGCCTCATAGAAAATGAGTTAAGTGTTCTGATAAGTGAAAACTTCCTGATTGGACACTGCATTCCAGTGTTCTATGAAGGATGGCGCAGGAAACATGGCCTTCTGGAAAATCACTGAACCCTGCCTAACTATGTAAATATCCCCTCTTTCAATGCCCACAGTTACCTAATAAAAGTTCATTGATTTAATTGTCCACAAAGTGCAGGCCTTATCGCACAGGTATTGTGAGAAGAAAAGAACAAGAAATGGCCAACTCGATCAGAAGTAACACAAACCGGTGAAGTGGCCACCAAGGATGGCCTCGCGGTAGATCTCAGGAGACGCGTGGTCAGGAGACTTGGTTCAGCCATGGTCTCGCCTAACCATTTTCTAGCTGGTGTGGTTGTGGATGGTAACAATTTCTACTCTTTCTCCACGCAGGAGTTTCCAAAGAACCATATGGAATATGGAAGAAAGTTTCGATGGCAACATGAGTTGGACTCAATTCTAGGTTCTGGGGACAGACAGGGTGAATAAAACCCTGATGGGAACTCTCAGTCAGAAGAAATGACCATTCAGAAACTTCCTGGTGATATGGAAATTTCAACGAACAGCACTTTCCTTTTCCATACACCTTGCCCAGCTAGATTCCTACTAAAATAACAAATGGGAAACAAATTTAAGGAGGTATCTTCAACATGTGGAACAGTGACAGCTCAGTGTTTTGTGATAAACACTATTACAACTACTTGGGAAAACATAATATGAGGTCCTGACCTTGAATCATTCTTCAAAATCAATTACAGATTTACATTATACAAAATACCTTATAATAAATTAAATGAACAAATCGGAGAAAATGTAGACATACATTTTTCCATTCTTATAACAGATAAATGTTACTTTAAACATTACCGAAAATAAAGATTTGCTAAGAGAAAAAGAAAAGACTGATAAGTACCAGTATGTTCAAAGAGAACTATTACGTTTCTTCTACGATAGTAACTTTTAAATGGCTCTAAACTTGGGATTGATGGCATCATGGGAACATTTTCAGACATGTAGGCGTTTCGAAGTAGGTCTCACGCCTTACCCACGCCCAGGTTTGGTTATAACTGTTCGTATCATCTTTGCTTCAACGGAGTGTGTTCATTATTTGTACTATGTGCCCAAGTAGTGGAATGGATGGTAGAAGAAAAAATTTCAAAGCACAGTAAGGCTGGTATGACCAGTCAATACATCCAGCAGGACTACAGTTGAGGTGTTGAACACTTGAGACCTCCTGCAAACTTTAGGGCACCTGGGTGGCTGGGTTGGTTAAACCTCGACTCTCGATTTCAGCTCAGGTCATGATCTCAGGGTTGTGACATCAAACCCTGCCTTGAGCTCTGCACTCAGCATGGAGTCTGCTTAAGATTCTCTCTCCCTCTCCCTCTGCCCCCATGTACTCTCTCTCTCTCTCTCTCTCTGTGTCTCTCTGTCCCCCTAAAAATAAATAAATAAATAAAATCATTAATAACAAACCTAAAGTTCTCTCTTTAAAAAAACTTCTCTCTCTCCCTGTCCCTCTGTCCTCCCCGCTCTTGCTCTCTCTAAAATCATAATAATAATTGTAATAATAATAAATAAAAAGAATCTGCTTAACTTTAGTAATATGATTCAATTAAAGAAAACATGAAGTCATGAGTTAATTCAAACAGAAAAGTGACAATATAAAAACTTGCAGTTTCAGCAGAGGGTGGATAACAACTTGGAAGAAAATCATGAAGATAGTTGTGGTCTATGTTTTTTTTAAACTGTAACATCACCGATTGGCTTTGATGGTACAGAGGATGATACTGTATGGGAAACTACAGATATCAATGAAAAGCCTTAGATTCTTTGAAAAAATACAACTTCCAGACCTGACGCCAAGAAGAAATAGAAAATTAGGATATTCCTGTATCTATGAAAGAAACTGAATCCGTAATTTTAAACCCCTCCCACAAAGAAAGCTCCAAGCTCAGCTTCAACAGTAAGTTCTCCCAAATATTTTTAAAAGAACTTCTATTTTACACAAACTTTTACAGAGAATAAGAAAAAGCAGGAACACTTTCCATCTCTTTTATTCTCTATCCAGGATATCT
Source organism: Ailuropoda melanoleuca (assembly GCF_002007445.2). Classification (NCBI taxonomy): domain Eukaryota; kingdom Metazoa; phylum Chordata; class Mammalia; order Carnivora; family Ursidae; genus Ailuropoda; species Ailuropoda melanoleuca. Next base: position 2,694,252 of record NC_048226.1, read on the forward strand.
TTAGTTCCAAACCCTTAAGAAATATATATACAAAAAGAGAAGTCTAGTCCAATCTCCCTCATGAACATACATCAAAAGTTAAAAATCAAAAAAATCAAAAACAAAATATTAGTTAATAAAATCCAGGATATATTAGGAAGAAAATTAATAAGGATCAACCAAGTTGGATTTATTTCAAGAAGGTACCTTGGTTTAACATGTAAAACTTAATCGCCAGATTAACATAAATATGGAGAAAACCATTTTTCTCAAATAAATGGAAAAAAACACATTTGGGAAAGTAATCATTCGTGATTAAAAAAAAAGACTATAGCAAATTGGGAATAAAAGGGAACTTTTAAAATATGATAAAAGGAACCTACAAAATAAATAAACAGCAAACATAACTAATGGCGAAATATGGCAACGCATGTACCTAAGTTTGGGAATGAGATAGATGCCACTATCACCACTTTCATTCAACGTTGCACTGGAATCCTAGTTAATACAATAAATAAAGCAAGAAAAAATAAATAAAAGTTCAAAGTATTGGAGAACATTTGGAAATAATTATCATTATGCACACGTGATGTAACATCCAAATGATCTACAGATAAGAATTGAAAGACTTTTATACAGAAAACAATAAAATGTTACTGAGCGGAATTTCAGAAAGACCTAGTTAATTGGAGGAATACACCATGTCCAACAATTTGAAGGCTCAATTTTATAACGATGTCAGTTCACCCAAATTTATCTATAGAGTCAGTGGCCAATGTAGTCTTAATCAACTTCCTGAAGATCTTGTAGACATTGATGAGCTGATTCTAAAATCTGCACGGACCTGTAAAAGGGTCACCGTCATCAAACTTAAAGACAAAGAACAATTTTAAATGACTTGTACTTCCAGAAGGCTGCGTTGTGCTGGCACAAAAATAGAAAAAAGAACTAATGGAAGTGGATCGAGAGTCCAGAAATACATATATATGTCCATGTAAATTATGACAAAAAGACAATCTTGGAGCACGTTGAGGAAAGGGTGATGTTTTTCAATAAATGGTGCTAGGTCACTATGCTATCCAGAAAAATAAAGAATATCTGAATTCTTAACTCTTACCATAAAGAAAATCAGTTCCACAGGGATCATGGACCTAAATGTAATGGTAAAACAGTAAAGCTTCTAGACAGTAAAGCTTCTAGACAGTAACATAGATGAACACAAGCTCCACAGACAGCCCCCCCCCAAAAAAAACCACAAACATAAAGAAAAAGAATGATAACTGAACTTCATTAAATTAAGAATTCCTATTTATCAAAAGACACTGTTGAAGAATGAGAGGCAAGCCAATGAGTGGGAGAAGAGGGATTTTAACCAGCATATATAAAGAACACTTATCTATCGATGTTAAAAGAGAGAGACAACAGTCCACCCCAGACAACAGTCTCGAACAGGAACACGAGAGTGCCTACTACATGACTCCACTTATAATAAGCTCAGAAAGAGGCAAAACCAAAATGTATGGTGAGAGAAGTCAGAATGGCGTTTACCTTGAGGGGTATAATATCTTGACGAAGGCACAAGGAAGGCATCTGGTCACTGCGAGTGTTCTATGTCTTGATCTGGGTGCTGGTTACACAAGGGCATGCCCAAATTGGTCCAGGAAGTGGAAAAGGATTTCAAACCCGCGTATATCCGACTTCAGTGTACTGTCAATTACACTATTTTAATACACGTGCATATGTGGTGGTGATAAGGAGGTCTCCTTCAAAAGAGGAGGAGGAAAATGTTTAAATGATCTCTCCTTGTATCATCCTTTGGTGACAGAGATCATAGAACCATGACTGGGAACCCACTGCCACCTGGTGGACCCTTGCCCTAATTGCAGGATCAGCTATTTTGGACATGACTCCACCTCCAAGCGTGCCAATTCAAAACAGCAGGATGAGGGCAAAAAGCTGTTCAGTCTCCTCGCACATACCCAGTATTTCTTCCTCAAGCAATTATTTATGGAAACCAATCACTTTTTTCATATCACTTCATCCTAGTAATATAAATATTCCATCTTTATCCTATACTCATAAGAATAATAAGAATGTTACGTATCAATTGTTGGACAGTTTCTACATGCCAGATATTTTTGTATCAGTCTCTTTACATGGACACATGTCATTAACTTGGTATAGCAATTCAATGAAGAGTCTACTAGTATTACCCATTTTAGAAATGGGTAAACTGAGACATGCTGAGATTTCCCAGGGGTCAACAGAGATACGAAATAATCAACTTGGAACTGTAATCCAAGTCTGTAGGATTCCAGATGTCCTGCTCTCCTATTTTCCAACCACACAAATTGGACATTTTCTCCTCGCAGTAGGGAATCCAGAGATGAGTATTCCAGGGCTCATGGACCATGAGCAAATCACTTTATTTCTCAGGAACTCTGTTTTCTTATCTGCAAACGAAAAGCCTTGCCCAGATGATCTCTAAGGCTTCTTCCCACCCCATCACCTAATAGCTCCCGAACACAGAAGAAAGGCATTAGTTTAAGTCACTTGCAATATGTTTTTGCAGTTTGGTTTATTTTTAGACCATCACAGAATAAGAGCTCATTTCATGGAGCCAGTCACAAATTTCTCACAATCTTTGGGGGAAATCCAGGCTTGAGGGATTCTAGTGCTTAATGAGATGATGTAATGCAGGAAAATATATAGCTGGAAGAAAATTTTATTAGTGTGAGTAAATGTACATTTTCAAGTGAATTACAAGACCTTAAGAAGTAAATGTATACGCCCCACGGGGAAAATCAGCTAAGACTGTAAAACAGAGCAGGCAGTGTTCACTTTCCGGCATTCTGAGAACCTCTGCAGATGTGAATAAAAAGGAAAATTGTGCAGAACCTTTAACCCTAGAAAAAAAAACCAAATGACCTCAGAAAAATCTCTTCAATTAAGCAAATTGAGGACACCCTGTGACAGGTGCAACTGTCAGATAAAGGGGCTTTATATGCAACGTGAGTTAATATATTCATTGGGCAGAAGTGCATTTATGAATCTGATGATGTGAAATACCTATAGGATTAGCAACGTCTAAGACTAATACATGAACCGGCCTGGCATTTAAATGGTGAGACATGCGCCCTCCAATTCAACATGCCTATTTTTCAAAAAAAAAAAAAAAAAAAAAAAAGGCACATTGGTTCATGCAAATTCAAGAAGTAACTTTCCAGGTCACATAAATTTCTTGAAGTATTTCTAAATCGTCACATACCTATAATACGTTCGATGCATACTTTCTAGCAGATTTCAATCCTATGATGTCGATTTTAGAATTTACAACTGTGACAGACTGTTAGTGAATGGGAAACCGGGTTCTTCCCATTATGATTTCAATAGCTAACCTTAAATGAATAAAATAATCGAGGTAAGGCATTGCACAATGAGAACGGCGCCCCGGAGAGATGCTCTTTTGTCCTGTCTTACCTATTCTATCTCTGCAGAGATGCTCCTGCTGTTTTTCAGTCATTAAACAGGAATTTGCCAGTGTGTAAGCTAAGAATAAATTCAGAGACTAAACATCTTAGGGAATACCACTCACTGATGCTTTCAAAACTAACAGAGCATTGCAAAAAATCAAGGGACTAGAGCCTTGACGGGACTAAAGCAACAAACTCATCCCCCACTTCCTCCCCGGCAGGCAAAGGGCCATATGGACGTGTTCACAGAGGAAGGGACAGAAACGCAGTGAGAAGGCAAAACTGTGCATGCATCCAACAGACCCAAGTGTTGATGCCTCCAAGTGTGGCCTGAGGGCTCCTCTTTAGAATGCCTCTCTGCCCATTTTAATCTTGCTATTTACCTTCTCCAGCTATCCTCCCAAGCCAAGTTCCAGGTTTGCTTTCCTCAGGAAGTCATTTGACTCTAGGAGCCTACAGGGATCTCTCCTTTCCCTGAATGTCTGCAGGATTTGCAACGGGGCCCACACGGTTTGCTCCCCCAGCACAACAGGCCCCGGAGCTCCTCTCTTTCAAAGGAAGTCTGAGTAGTTTGCATGGGGTTGCTCTTCGTGCACAAGAAATGTTTTGCATTTCTGATGTGGTTTTTTCCCTTGACTCTGTGCACCAATCTTGACTTCCAAGCTGCTGAGCAAGGTTGGGGGTGGTGGAGACGGATGGAGACTGAGCTGAGTTTGAATCCAAGCTCCCTCACTTACAAGTCATTAATTTTTCTAAGATGCCACTTCCTTGCCTGGAAAAACCAATGGGATGAGGCTCTCTCTATTGCAGACACAGTGTGACGACTGAATGAGACAAGCCGTGTGAATGCACTTCATATGCACAGAGCAAACTTTAGGCCTTCCACATGTGCTTGACTCCCTCCTCCACTGGAACCTAAAATGTGGGGGGGGGGGAAGGCCAAATAGCCCCTCCCTCCAAGGTTTAATGCTATCAAATTCTAAAAATTAGTTTGGTATTTAAATAACTCATTGGAAGATGACTTTGAAAAAGTCAAGCTTTCCGTGTGAAACCTTTGTTTCACAGGGTCAACCCTCAGTCCATAAAACCCTGTAATCCAGGAGAGAGCGGGATGGTGGTCTATGCAGGCAACATACAGGTCCCATGACCTCACAGAGTCAAGGACTTACCAGAACAGTGCAATTCTCTTATAAGTCAAGGTCCTTGACGGCCACACTGTGTCTCTGTAATTATTTATAAAACGTCTGCCGATCCTGATGGCGCTTCCGCCTTCCGCGTGTCCCTGGCGGCCTTGCCCTGCCATGCTGGGTCTCCTCTTGCAGCAGGCATGGACAAGCCAGTGCATGGAACTCTCAGAGAACTCACTGCCATGCGCCTTCCACTGACCCTGTTTGCACACTTCCTGGGACAGAGATCTAAACTTGCATAGGCGTAAGAAGATGGATACAACAGGCTTGGTAGGGTTGTGTGCACCCACGCGATAGAGCTGGCCCAAGTGGAGCGTGGAGACTGCACCTTCTCCACACATCTGGATTCTGCTTCTCCCTGGGCACAGACCTCACCTTCTCCTTCTCCAGGTGGCGTTCCTCCTGTGCCCTCTCCAGCTACCATCTGAATTCCCTCTCTTAATTTCTAGTCAAATTCCTTCACAACGTCGTCTACACAAGACGGCTCCATGGTCTCTTCTCCCACTCTCTCCCCCAACCGCCCCAGACTCGTCCTACCACTGCATTCCAAAAAACGCTCTCCTTCCAGTCACCAACAACCTCTGACTTGTCCAACCTGACCGCACTTTGAGTCTCAGGCCTTTTGGGCTGGTCTCTTTCTCCCTCCCTGGCAGCCCCTTCTTGGGGTCCTTCACTTGGCTTCCTTTCCTCTGATCCATCTCTAAAATTTTGTTCTTTCCCAAGCTTACATCCTCAGCTCTCTTCCGTTCCCACCCTATTCTCTTGGGTTGACATAGTCACATTCTTAGCTTTCATGACCACCTTTAAGTGATGACTCTATTTCCAACCCAGATCTTTCCTTTGAATTCCAGATCTCTAACTATTTTTTTCCCAATACCCAAAGGCACCTGGAATCCCACATGTCCAAACTGAACTCAGCATCTACCCTATTCCCCTAAAGCTTGTTCCCCCTTTTTTCTGAATGACACCATTCTTCCCTTGAGATCCCAAGCTACTGATAAACACCCTCTGCTCCCAAGTCAGTTACCCCCACCCCGGTCCTAGTCATTTCTAGATTATATTCGCACCCCCCAACACCACTGCCACTGCCGTAGCTCAGGCCCCTGTCCTTTTCCCCTGAAGCACCACAAAAATAGCCTCTAAATAATGGCACTTGCCTCCAGTCTCCCCTTCCCACCTCTTTTCAGTCCGATCTCAAAACTCCTTCAAGCACAATCCAAAATATAGCACAATTGTGATCGTGTTACTCACCCGCCCCCGCTTAAACTCTCAAAGTGCTACCAACTGTCCTCAGCACAAAGTGCAGGAGAAAAACATCTGTCATCTGGCCCATGCCGGCTCCCCCAGCCCCTCCCCCTTCCACGCTCTCACCATCCAGCCTCACCTGCTCTGTGGGGCTGCCCCGCTGTGGCCGCAGTCCCACCTCCACCACGTGGTCTGAGATGCTTCCCTTGACAGGTGTTTTCCTCCTTGTTTGCCTAGAATGTTCCTACTTAACCTTTCAAGTCTCAATCTGAAGATTATATTAGTGTCCTGGGACGGCCACGACAGAGTGCCCCTAGGTGGGTGGCTCAAACACCTGAAATCGACAGTCTCTCAATTCTAGAGGCTGGAAGTCCAAAGTGAAGGGGTCGGCAGGAATGGGATGGCGGAGTCTGGTTCCTCTGTCCTCGCCTCTGGCAGCCTCAGCTTTCCCGGCTTGGAGATAGCCGGCTGTGTCGCCATGGGCTCTTCCCCTGTGCACGTGTCTCTCTGTGTCCCCTATTATAAGGACACGGTCATATTGGATCAGGGCCCACCCCTGGTGACCTTAACATGTCATTTTCACCTGACAATCTGCAAAGACCCTCATTCCAAATCAGGTCATGTTCACAGGTTCTGTGGGTTAGGACTGCAACATATTCTGGGGAGACGTTATTCAACCCACAATAGCCATAACTATGTCAAATACCCTTTCTTCTTTCCGTTTCGAATAATACCCCATAAACACCTCCCCCCATGAAGCTTTAGGCACTTCCTCACCCAGTAATTAACAGGCCAAAACTGAGACGATGACGAGGACCCAGGGAGGTGATCCAGCACCACTGGACACTTGCCCTTGCGGGGAAACGGAGCTATTCATTTCGGGGCCTTCTGGGCCAAGAGCCACGGGACAGAAGTGACAGCCAAGGGCCACGAGACATGAGGAGCTTGCTGGAGCCCTTGCACACCCCACATTGTGCCACGACAATGAGAAACTACGGCCGTGGGGTTCAGAGTGAGGAAGAAGCCCACCGGGCTCCCCACCCCCAGCCCAGCCATGCACGGAGGGTGGCTGTCCGTGCTGAACACCAAAGGGAGGGAAGAAAATCTATTCCCGAGAGGCAGTAAACTGACGTTAGCTGCCACACCGAATTGTAGCCCAGATTTGTATCACCAAAGCCGGCTGGGAGCACCCAAGAAGCACACGGACACAGGGTCAAAAATGAAATGAAAGACAGCGTCTTCAGGATGAAAAACAATTCACATCAAAACCACGTAATATTGATGCAAACACAATGACTTTTTTTTTTTGTAAGAAAGCAAGCAAGTGGAAAACTCTTTAGGGTTTTTGGCTTAACACCTTTAAAACTGATATTCTAACATCGCATTTGTTGTTAAAATCGCATATAATGAAACTCCTCGTATTTCTGACATCTGATTAAATTCCTTCACTTCCTTTTGCTCTTTTTTTTTTTTTAAGTAAAACCATTTGGGCTTTTTGGGGACAGGAGGTGTTAGGCCATTGTTGGTGAGAATTTTAGTGCTTGAAATCTTGCGATGGTGAGGACACGAGGAAGCACCGACTTTTCACAACATGTCCGTCAGAACAGCTCTCAGGAGTGAGTTCGACCACACGGCCTCGGAACGTTTAAGGCCCTTTCCTCAGCTGGACGTGACATTGCGGGGTCGTCCCCTCTTGTAAGAAGGCAGGTGTCCAGTGAGAAAGCAGGATGGCAGTGGAATCAAATGAGGCATTTCCAAACTTGAAGAGGCCTTAGCAATCAGGGTTCCACGGATTAGGAATCAGGGTTCCGCGGAAGCTTAAGCAGCTCCTTCCGTAGGTAGGGTCCACGATCCTGCCACGGAGCTGTCCGCCACACGACGGGCGCCCAGGGGGGTGCAGCCAGGGCGGACAGCTCCCCGGACAGCTCAGGAAGTTGGTCCCGTGCCAGGACAGGGGTTGAGGTGGGCCTTAAGCTTGGGGTCCCCAAAGGGGATAAGCCTCTCCCGAGCACACGCAGGCCGAGTGTTTTGCAGAGCACTGGCTGAGAGAGAGGAAAACGTCCCTACATCTTCAAAATTTCAGGCCCGCACAGATCCAGGAGTAGCGTATCAGAAGCCAAATAGCTACATTTATAAGATGCACATGTACGGCTAGTAAAGACTGTAAGTGAAAGAAAGCTGGCGCTATTACAGGTAAACAGCTCAAAAGCTGAGTCTTGAGCTCAGGTATAAGGCGGCACCATTCTGAATCGGGACACATGATCCATGGGAACGGGTGACAGGTGGAAGGGGTGTGGGAGTGAATCAGAACCAGGATGATTCAGAGAGATGGGAAAACACAGCAGCCCTGGAGAGGCCTTGGCCCCTGCCGCCGTTCCCTACAGAAGTTCCGCGATTCCGCTGTGGGGAAGACAGACACACCTAGCCTCGCTCTGACCGCATGGTGCCGGTAAGCACAGGTAAGCGCAGGTAAGTCCATCCTCCCGCCACGAGGCTCGTTCTTTCCTGCGTGTCTGCACAGGGCACCTCCACTGCTCTGAGCCTCCATGTCCTCATTTATACAACCAACGGGCTGGACGACATTGCTGCGTGATCGCTTCCCACAGGCCATTTGTTCGAGGTTCCAAAATGGGCCTCATTGGGCTACAGTCAACTTGTTGGCTGAGCTGCATCCCTTCTGGAGGCTTTAGGGGAGGACCCTCTTCCTTCCCTTTTCCAGCTTCCAAAAGCCCCCCCCCCCAGTCCTTACTCTTCCTCCTTCTTCCAGCAAAGTCAGGCTGGTCCTTCTCACACAGCCATCCCTTGGGTTCTCTCCTTGCATTTCCTTTCCCATTTCTGCGGCCTCTTGTGATTAAGTTGGCCCCACCCCTATAATCCGGGACAATCTCCCTGTCACAAGGTCATCTGATTCCATTAAGGTCACCTTACTTCTAACCTTAATTCCCCTTTGCCACTTAACTCATCACATCGCAGATTCTGGGGATTAGGACACAGGCATTTTGGGGGACGGGGTGGGGGCAGTCATTATTCTGCTACCACCAATAACACAAAATGCCCTTTCTATAATAATCCCTTTTCTTGCACATCACCTCCCCTTAACCTACCTAGGGCCGAGGGGTGCGTGCCATTGGAATAAGGGAGAAATACTCGGACTTCCGAACCCCCTGATCGTGGGAAAGGTGAGAAAGGGGCACATGAGCTGCTTGTTACATGTTTCATTACGGCATCCCATACGTTAGCACTTTCATAGGACAAAACCCAGATTCGGGTCATCGAATGAACATGGCTAGTAAGCGGTGTGGTAGAAATTCAAATCCATGTGCACCAGAACAGCCCAGACTTGAAGTTCTCGTGCCTATGTTAGTCTTTCCCAACCGATGGGCCCTTGACTTACGTGTGTTCCTGATGAATTTTCAAAATGTAAATAAGGGAGTGATATGGCTGAATGTATACTCCATTCAAAAGACTATCCTCTCTTCTGGGCTTTCGATCTTCCTATCTTTTGGTTTTAAAATGATTTCTGGTTTGGAGAATGCTGGATGTGGAAAATAAGGTCTCTTGGGGTCGTAGCCACCTGACCCCTGGTGTTAGCACTGCTGCCCTACTGACCAGCGCCCAGCCTCTGTTTGCTTCTCTCTGAAATGAGGGCAATCGGGTCTGTCTCGGAGCTGTTTCCGGGGCCGAGGTAAGTGGCTGACGATGGGAACCCTCTCTGGCTGCTACCTTTGCAAAGCCAGCCAATCACCAGCCTCCCTCTCTCACCGGATGCAGATGCCTCCTGCACTCCCACTCCCAGGCCTCTTTCTGGTCCTGACTTGCTGTGGCTCGCCAAGCATCACCCCCCAGCAACACAGACTCACCACATCCCAAGTGGAACCCTCCTCTCTTCCCAAATCTGCTTTTCTCAAGTGTTCTCTGTTTCTGTGCATGATACACACCCAACTTCCACCATTCACCCAGGCCAGTAACTTGGGAGACTTCTTTGACTCACTTTTTCCCCTAAAGGAACAGTCCCTGCCTCGGTGACACCTCATTCTTACACCCCACACAGGTGGCATACCCATGGCCGCCCGCCTCCAGCTTTCCACCCCGGTTACTACGTGACAACTACCCTCACTGTTCTGAGTGCCTTCGGAGTGACATCCAGACCCCTTGGGCTCATCCTCAAATGCTTTGCAAGCTCCCAGTAGCTTCCCTGTGTTCCCCTTTCCTACCCCTTCTTACCACATCCTGAACTCCAGCTGAATTACCCAAGGTCCACTGTCGGCCTCCCGCCCCCACCACGGCTGCCTGGCTCCACCCCCTGCATATGCCCTTCCTTCCACAAGATCACCCTGGGTCTTGAGAAGACATCCCCAGAGGATGTCCCCTGCCCAGGCCCTCGCGCCGTCCAGGTGAGTCCCTCCTGTAAGAAGTTTCCTTTCTCGGTAGCCGGCACACTGCTCATTTCAGTCCTCGGCATCCGTAGGTCGTCAGTATCAAGCTGATGGCTGTGAGACATAACTTTGAGTGTAGCCCTCAAAGCTTTATTTGAAATACAAATATGTAAACTGTAAAATGGCTTCAGTTGTGTGTTCGTAAAGAACAGGGGCTTGTGCCCGCAACCCAGCCCCGCAGTCCCTGGCTCTTCTCAGGGGAGTTAGGACCGCACCCACTTACTCTGTAAAACCGGGAGGGGTGGGTGGGGGCAGTGGCTCACACAGTGGCAGCCACTTCTCCGGCCCCCACCCAGATCTAGTGACAGAAGTATCACCTCTTCCCTGACTCGATGAGAAAGAGCCAATTTCCTGGGGTGGGGGGGTCCCCTGGGCTGGGGAAACACCACCAGGATCCTCTTCTTTCTTCCCCACCAGGGACAGGGAAGAAGGGAGGTGGCATTAAGCTTCTCCCATATCCACAGCCCCACCCTGTGAGTCTGTGCTTTCTTTGGGGATCTGCTTGCTGATTTAGAGGAAAGAGAAGCAATGTCTAGCTCCCCTCCTCAATCTGGAAAGCGAGTCCTTAACGAGGTGGCGAGTCCTCCCCTTTCTCCCACCCCAAATGCTCACAGCTCCGCCTCCATCAGGCACCACTAAGGGTGTCTGGTTTTAGAAACCTCTCCCATGCCCCGTCTCTTGGCTGGCTCTCCTGCTGCCCCTTCCAGTCCAGTACCCATGGAGCTGTGCCAGCACTGAAATTCTGGGTCCCACCCCAGACACATCCCATCATAACCTCCAGGACCAGGCATCTGTGCTTTGTATATTTTGGGGCTGCCTGATTTCCAGGTTGGCCTGAGGACAGTGGTCCCATAACCATGTCTTGAATTACAACAGTAACTCTCCTACTGACTGATACGTAGCCCCTCTCCCTTGGAGATGCTTCCCCCCAACACTGACACTTATGAACCCGGAATCCTCCCCATGCTTGTGATTGTCACAGACTCACCCTTTTCCTGGAGCTGCCCCACCCGACTTGTGAAGCCTCCACGGGAGCTTAGAGGGCATGATCAGCTCCGTCCCCTCGAAGCTTGAGGAATTCCAGAATCCTCTTCATGTGGCTTGCCCGGTAGGAACGGGCATCACCATGTCTTATAATGCTCCCTGAATTAGCAATCAAAATGAACTCTGCTCTACCTTGAGAACTAAGCTGAAAGTTGACAAAGGGACACGAGTCGTTGAAACTAAATTCAATGAACTAAATCCACAAATCAAAACGAAGCCTTTAGATCCTTTCACTCTATTTTTCTCAAGTTATTTCTTTACTATTGTATTCCAGACTCCTACTTCTGACACCTCTCCTTCCTTGAAGATCGATCTATCCATGTTTTTTAAAACTCTACCTGCGTCTATTAGACGCCAGGAATGACGGCTCTAAGCCAATAAATGCCTCTGACCCTGTCGTTCATTTCTATAAGGAAATCGGTGATCAACTGAGTTTACTCCAAGCCCCATACCTGGTTCAGTTCAGCTGCCTCTGTTTTTCCTGATGTAAATACTTTGCAAAAAAATTAAAAGAGTCTGAAATCCTTCGCTACTTGACTTTAGTATTATAAGCAGCTTGTCAAAGAATTCCCAATTTTCTTTATGTGCTCTTTTTAAATACTATCTCTTATCGAGTGTGATCTTACTTCGTCTTGGGAACAAAACCTTCCCAAGGAACATCTGCCCGGTGGAGTACCGTGAGCCACGGAAAAGCCCTGCTCTCTGCGCGGACATTTGATACACTGGCTCCCACCCGTCTTCGGGGGATCGATGTGAGGGTGAGAAATAGTCACAGTGGAAGGGCTGCCGTTCATCCTCTCCTTGCTGCACCCTCAGCACTGGGGAAGAGGACACCAAATATTTTAGGATTCTGGCGTACGCATCAGCAGACATTCCGGGCCCCTGGGGAAGGCTGCTCATTTTGTAGCTCAGGGTGGAGAACGGCCACTTGCTGCCATTAAAGCTGGGACACGCTGCCCAAAAAAGCCGTAGGCACCAGAAAAATGTAACCAAGAGGGAAGGACTAAAATTCTTCGAGCTCCTATGATGTGCTGAGCACGTCCTGCTTAACCTACCCACATGAGGAGAAAAGCAGGAGGCTTGACGCCACCGGGGTTACAAAGCTCAGACTTGCAGTTCACCAGAAAAGTTATTATTGCCCAAGTCTGTGTGACATGAAGACCCTCGCTCCCAAAGGCCGGCTAGCTCCAGCTTTATGTTCTAGAGCGCGGGTGAGGCCCCGGGACACGCCGGTGCTCGCAGGGAGACGAGGAAGAAGGTGCGGGGTGCGGGGTGAGAGCCACGTCCAAGCGAGGGAGGCTGGAGGTTAGGGACGCACGTTGGCCGCCTAGCACTGCGTGAAACGGGGCCCTGGAACTCAGTGACCAAAAGCGCTGTCCACGGTGGGGGCCTCCGCTCCGCGCCACATGGGCCTCTCCGAGGGCGCCCGGAGTGTCCGGGGGACAGGGCCGCTGACCCCTGCCAGAAGGAGAGATCCCGAAGACAAAGCAAGAAGGAAGTGCTAACGCCTTTTATGAGCTGGTCTCAGAAACGGAGACCGTCGTCTCCTCCTCCTGCTCTTCAAGTGGAGGGGGCAAGTGCAGCCCACCCTCGGACGGAGGGGGCTGGGATCAAAGAGGGCGTCTGCGCTGTCAAACCCCCACTCAAGCGGGGGGCTCAGGAACGGAGCGACGGCGGCGAATTGTGCGGTGCCCATGACTTGGCCATAAAAACACGATTTCTACATTCCAGTGCCCTTGCTTGCAAACATGTTGCCAGGTCCCAGTGCCGGCTCCTTCAGACGCGTTTGCGATCGCTCACAACTCCAGCAATCTGCTTGCTTCTGCATGAGCGCAGGCTTGCAAATCACCTTATGTCTGGGCGCTCAACGCCAGGGAGCAATTGTATCAACTTATTGGGAAGGTCTTACAGGTCATGGGCATTCGGGGGGCGGGAGGGGGAGCTAAGTTCACTGCCCTCAGACTGACCCCAAGGCTGCAACGACTGTAGCAAATCCAACACAATGTGTCAACGGTTTACCTATTGGCCCTGTGTATTAAATTCATATAATTTTCTAGCAAGAGATAGCTTTGTCCCTTCAAAGGCTCCCCGAACTCCATCACAGATAAAAATAAGCAAAGCTGCTTTTAGAAGCTTTGTATACTTTTTCCCCTTCTGACAGCCTTCAAGTGGCAGCATATGATTTGGTCCCCGAGACGTACAAAGTGTTTTAATTAAAGGTTGTCTAAAAATACAGAACGTTTCCCCAACCACATCTGCCATTAACTCTTCTGACATTCTGGCGGCGTGAAGGCCCAGAAAATTCTTTACATATTAAAAAGCATGCAAGTGTGCTCGTGCCCTGCTGGCTGTTTGTACCCACAAACCCAACCGTATGTTTGCAGTTGGCGACCACAAGAATCACCCGCCCGCTGCAATTTGCGCTTACAACTTGAGAGGCGGGCTCGGAGCCCGGGTGGCGTTTTGCCGAATGACTTTACTTCCACATCCCGAGAGGGGAAGCGATGACGTAAGTGTCCACGAGGCCAGTCTGGGGAAATGGCTTTTTATCCCAGTCGGTCACCAGCTATTCCTGTGACTTGGAATAAGCCAATCCGCTGCTGTGGGCCCCAGGTTGTTAGATCGATAATAGACCGATACAATAGGTATGGAGCAAAACGACGTGCCCCAAGGAGTGTGCGAAATGCTTTACACAGATGACACACCCGGTCCCCACTTGCTCCCGTGAGACAGGTCCTGTGGTCATCTCGCTCATTCATGCCTCATCTGATGATGGACAAAGCTGTCCTCTGAGAGCCGATGAAGGGTTGTGGGAAACAGCATCTGCGTGGGAAGAGAGGTCCAGAAGCTGGCTCTGTCCTTTGCCAGCTGAGCGATCTCCGGCTGACTACTTAGCCCCTCTGTGCTTTAGTTTTTCCCACCTGGAATATGTGGGTCATCGCAGTACCCACCTACTTAATGCGCTTGTTACTATGAACTGAGTAAGGTGGTAGCTTGGTGCATAGTAAGTTTGGTCAAACAGTCTGGTCCGGGTTGAACCAGGCCTTTCCTGGGAAAAAGAGGGGGACTGGGAAATAGATCCTTGATTAGCCAGGGAGAGAAAAACATCTTTTTTCATGAATGGCCTCTGTCCGAATGTGTCTCTAGAGTCTCCCACCGGAGGCAGAAAGGGGCAAAGAGCCTCAGGGCTGCCCCAGCAAGCCCACCTACCTGGAGGACAGAGCAGAGCTTCCCGCCGACTCAGTCTGCAGCTGGAGACACTGCAGGGAATGGTAGGGAAGCCCGCCAAGTGCACTGCAACGAAGGTCACGCTCACTGTAGGGCAGAAGTCACCATAGTTCATGCAGAATTCCATGCTGCTGGTACCAGTTAGGCCCGGTCATGAGACACCCTTCCCCTTTCTCTGTAATCCCTACAGCAACCTTGTAAATAGTCCATCAAGCCCCACGAGCCAAAATCTAGCTTTCGCTCTTGACCCGCAAATGGAAGCATCAACGCATGAATAAAATCTTTGTTCTTTTATTCCTTCTTCACCCCACATGTTCTTCCCTACAAATGAGAGGATGCACAGGGCTGCTGAGGGTAGCATAGGAGTTCAACTCCTTGAGACAACAGGTTGAAGGTCTTCACACACAGGAACTCCCCGTATATATCTTTGCAGAAATTACCAAAGAGGAAGCTTTCATGTGTCAGAACGAAGGGAGTGAAGTGAGAAGTGTTGCTTATTGAGGGAAGAGTGGTTCAAGTGGATGATGAGATAAGGAATTTCTGGCAGCTGGGGGGTCAAAAGTAGAAAGCATATTTGTAAGGAACAGAGTACCGTTCAGGGGATTGAAAGGGAGAGGAGCAAGAGATGTGACGTCAAGGAGAGTTTTGGCTGAGCCTTGGCTCATGAGAGCAGTTGCAGTGTTTGTGGGGGCTGCTCAGAGAGGGAGCCACGGAGATAGGATTTTTAAGAACGCCCCTCCCCCACCTCCCACCCTGCCCTCGGAGATTTTTCAAGAGACTAATTCAAAACTGGCAGTGCTTTCAATGTTATTATTCTGAGGAACTTTGAATTCTTTTCATTGATACTATACAAAGATGGGGTCACAGAGAGCCCAGTTATACTGAGATTATATGTAAAAAACACACCAGCTTCAGGAGAACCTTGACCCTGGGATTCCATAGTCCTGAGAACACAAGATCCAGCAAATGTTAGGTAAGCAATAGTGTTTGTGTCAAGCGCCTGTAAGAAGAATGTTCCTTTTCGACTTTGGGGTGCCCACGACCAGCATTAGGAATGGCCTGGAAAGCGACTGCATCGGGTAAAGGGTTAGGACGTGCACGAATCCCCCGCATTTGTCAGGAAACAGTGGGCTTCCAGCAAAACCACGTGGGTCCAGACCCACTTGGCTCTCTTTGGTTACTGTTATTATAGATGTCTTATACTCCGCGGCCAGGAAAAGACGACTATTCGTCGGACAATAAGACAATGCCACTTACAAGATACAAGAGCACGCTGTGATTTTAAGTCACGGGGAAGGGCTGCCCCACGGACCACGCATTTCTTCCATCACTCGGAGGGATCGAATGACGTAGCTCTCCTCTCCTTCACAGCATTTCCCAGCTTCCCTGCACTCCCAAGCCCCCTAGACGGGATTGGGGGGCCCATCATTTCAACAATGACGTCCACAAACCCCGCGGATACTGGGTCCTCCTCTAAAAGGCTCTGCAGCAGCCGTCAGGATGGGCGACACTCCTTGCCTGCACCCCTTGGCTTCCATGAGGACACTCTGCCCTCAGTGCCCGTCCCGGCGCCCTGGTGTGCCTTCGGTCCCACTGGACAGGCCTCCATGCCTCTTCATTTTTCCTCCAGGACTCAATGCTGGACTCTCCACTTATGACCCTGTGTGCCTCCCTGAGCAGTCACATCAGTGCCCAAGGCTCCGCTACCATCCAAACTGTCGGAGCTCCTCTCGGAGCTCAGAAGAGCCTGATTATAACGTTTTAAATCTCCACCCACATATCTCAGAGATCATTCATATTCAGTATGTCCCAAACTGGACACATTATGTCCCCTTCAAACATTCCTCCTCTCAGTAAATATCAAAAATAACAAGAATGAAAGCAAACACACGCTCCGTTTCCCATGCCCTTGGCTTTTTATAAATGACGTTTGTCAATCTCTTACTTTGCACAGGACGCTAAGGGTTGGCACTTTATTAGCTCTACTTTGCAAATAGAGAAACTAAGGAACTGAGAAGGCGGATTATTTCACTGTGAGTAAGTGGTGGAGTCAAGGTCTATGTCGTTGTCACACCAGAAACCAGGGAAACATCACCCCTCCCCTGCACCGAGAACCCCCTGGCCAACCCATCACCCAGTTCTGTGCATTTTTGCTTCTAAATAGATGTTTATTTTCCCCAGCCTCCATCTCTGCGGCCACCTCGCTTTTCCACCTGCCACTGTTCCTCACTGACATGCCTGCAATGGCCCGTCCCTCCCCCAACCCTGCTCATCTCTAACACATTCCCCATGCAGCAGCCAAAATGATACTTTCAAAATCCCATCACCTAAGCCCTTAATATCTTCCCACTGCTTTTAGAATCAAGACCGAATTCCTAATGAGCCCCCGCAACACTCTTCCAGGTCTGTGGTCTGCTACCAGCCGCCTGTCCTCCCTTTTTGTCCCAAGGGCTACAGTCACCCTGTTCTATCAGGTCCTTGGCATCCTGCTTCCTCCTTCTTTTACCCAGGCTCTTCCCTGAGCCTAGAAGGATCTTTACCACCCTCACCCTACCTAGTTAACACCAACCCATTCTTCAGATCTCAGGCCAAATTCACTGTTTCAGAGAAAACTCCCTGCCCCAGAGCCGTGTGTTTTCTTCTCACAGCAGGAATCTCGCTTGGGCATCTGATTCATGATTTGATAGATGTCTGTGTCACTCACTGGTCAGCAAGTTCCTTGAAGACAACAATCACATCTGTTCTGTTCACCCCCGCATCCTTCTTTGACCAGTGTGAAGCTTGGCAAGTAACTGGCACTCATGGATGTGTGTTGGGTAGATGGATGGAGAGATGGGTGGGTGGATGGATGGATGGATGGATGGATGGATGGATGGATGGTTAGACATATGGATGGTTGGATTGTTGGATGAGTGTACAGATGGATGGACAACGGACACATGGATGGACAGACGGATGACTGAATGAAAAGGGACAATCAGAAGCCCAACCTACCTGCACCTGTTTTTTGTTCTCCACATTTATCTAAAAGATGATCTTTTTTTTTTTCTTTGCACACCCAGCCATGCCTTCAGCATGCTGCGTGGGTGTTAAGTACCAGAAGTCAAGTGATTCCTATAAACCTAAAAAGAGGCCAGCTGCCAGACTCATGAGACAGTGAATAAAACTGGAGAGGAAAGCAGAGTTCTAATCGCAGCAGGAGACAGTGCAGAGGGCATGAACCCGACGTCTGGAGATGTGCTTCCAGTCACAGCTCTGTCACACGTTGGCCATGTGACCCTGGAGAAATCACTTTGCTTTCTTTGTTTCTCCAAATGCTATTTAAAAAAATTAGTCAGAGATACGATGCTGTCTTTATCTCTCGGGATCCTTACCGGCTTATTAATTGCTCTCGGTTTATTTCAATTATAGTATTTGAATTCTTCACATACAGGAGGATTTCACATAAGATGCAAAAGGGAGGTTTAAAATTAGAAAATCCATATAAGAACTAAGTATGGCTTTTAAATTCAACTTGGCATTGTTTCCAGACCAGGTACTAGTGTTTTGCTGCATTTTAAAATAGCAATTTAAATGTTCTGCTCCTTTTATTCACCGTGGTCATTTATTTGCCGCTCTGTAGGACTTTAAACGAACATTGAAGAAGTCATGTTTATTTCATTAGTAGAATTATTAATTTCTCCTTATCATGAATGCCGCCGAGGAAACTCATTTTATGCACTGCAGTTCGGGGCTGCAGCATATCATCTAGGTGTCAATCACCAGAACACAGTTTCTTTGGGGGAAAAGTGAACTATAAGCACAACAAATTGAGCTTTATCTTCTTTTTATAATCCCCGAATTCTATTTGTGCACTTCGCAGACATTAGCTCTGAAAGGGAAGAAAAGGAAGCTTCAGATCTGTTCTCACTAAGGTAAGTATAGCGGATGCGATGGCGTGAGACCCAGACCCCCAGGACACGTCAGTACATTTTCTGTCGAAGTGTAAATAAACACGTCCACTTTGCCGTTAATAACAGCAGTGGAAGGGCACTAAAAACCTTGGCCAACGTGAATAAAGATGAAGTTATGAATACTTAATGACCAAATGCCCCAGTTACGAGAGGCAGACCTGGAATATGTGGGTCCAAAGTGCACGTGAATTTCCAGCCGGTGAGGGAAGAAGCTGTAAGTTTCACAGGAATGCTGAGCTTCAAATGTGTGAGTTCCATAGACTCATTCTCCACCAAGACTTTCAGGTTTATTTTAGATTTGGTATTTTAAATGTAGGAGGGAAGCGCTGCTTATGAATGGTAGATACAGTGTTCCTTCGTCAGGGGGTGGGTGAACATGGTTGAGGAGAAGCCAAGTTGGAGATTTAAATAAACACAATCCTCTTTTATATAAGGGTTAACTCAAGAAGTATAGTTTTTTTCAAGCCTATGTGTTTATATCCAGAAAGTAAATAAGGGATTTTATCTAAGGGGGAGAAAAAGAGAGAAAAAAGAGGTAACCACGCTTTGGTTAGGGCTCAGGCAAGCTGGCAGGCTGGGGGGCAGTTTTACAAGCATCAGCTGGGAGGTCTTGGGCAAGTCCCTTCCCCTCTCTGCCCGCGGTTTTCCTAGCTATACACTTTATGTGAAGATGGAAGTCCTCCAAAGTCCCTGTGGCTGGAATATTCTAGGATGCTGTAAGATCACCCTCATAATTTCAAAGAAGCATGAGTTGAGGTTTCTTTTTTCTGTGCCTGAATTTTCATAAATGACAATTTGCCTTCTGGTTTGTACATGGGCACCTCGTAAGTTTGGTGGCTGAACGTCACTGCAGACCCCTTGACCTACTTTACGGCGTTCAATCATTAATCCAAACGCTTACTGAGTGCCATACATCCCGTGGTTAGCAAGTGTCAGGAGCTACCTGACTGAAAAGGAAGTTAGGGGTGGGATGCTCTCGCTGGAACTTGGCCCCCGGGGAGGCCCTCTCTGTCCAGCAGGTGCTCCCAACAACTCTCTCCAGTTCACTGTTTCTAACTGCATCGGTGTTTTCTTTCCAGTATTAATCTATACCTAAAATAATTTTCTATCTGTCTGTGCCTTTTTTTTAATTATACCAGACTGGACAGACTTTCAACAAATTGAAGAGACCATGTTGGGAATGGTCAACTCACATTATAGAGTACATGGCACCCTTGGAATGTACTAGTGTGGCCTGCGAGTATGTCTGAGAGGTAGGTCCTCTGCTGAGCCGGCCAAACCTGAGGTTTAACAGGACGTCCTAGTACCTGCTACTCGAGAAACAAATACCAGTTTCAAGTATTCATTCCAAACTTCAGGAACTGATTTACAAGGTAGCTCTTTCTCGGTGAGTAGCTCAAGGTAGCCCGATACAGGTAAGGTATCGCAGAGATTTACTTATTTTAAAATGACGGGTGATTCTCCCCTGCAACACTGGGGGAGTGAAGTAATACAAATGGGATTTACTTAACTCTGTATGGATTCTATATTTATGTAATTACAAAGCAAACATGAGTATGGGTGTTACGTACAAAGCGGAGGATTAGCTATGCCTAAATATGATCCGACCCTCCAGCATTTAACAGGCGAGGGAAGATAGTGACATAAATAAGTACCATAGACGTTCAGTTTCGTTCAGAGTAATGATAGCTTTGCCCCTTCGATCTCTTTGAAATCATCCAAAACAAAAAAGAAAATATAAACATAAAGGCAAAGTCCAAAGTTACAGAGAGAAACCAAAACCTGCACATCTCAGACAAAAGCCATTCAAACATAACCCTCCTAGATAAATGGCATGAGTAGACACTCTTGACTGAAATGATGGGTCAAGGGCAGGAGCCAGCGCAAGGCGCCCTTCTGGATTTAGGACAAAAGAGAAGTTAAAGTGGCAAGAATAAATCGGTAATCACACAGATACACAGACACACACACACACACGTACACACATGCAACGTATTTGCAGGAAATAAGGTTCTTGTTGAAGAAGAGTGAAGCGAAGACCATCTGCGTTGGAAGCAGCCTACTTCTGCCAAGCTCTGGGGACGAGGTAAAAGTTTGAATCCTCAACGAACTCATTCACGTGTACAAACCTGAGAAATGAGGACCTAGGGAGAGTTCCCGCTAGCCTGAAACCATCCTGGATCCTCCCCCAATGAAATTTTCTGAAAATAGCTGGCCCAGGAAAAAGCTTGTCATATTCAAAACTGAACAGGAATTTTCTAAAAAATGTACACAAAGATGTCACAAAACGTGAGTAAAAGAACTGGAAAGATAAATGGCCCCTAAAGAACAAACAAAATGCTCCCTTGAAAAACTGTTGCTGTTAGCAGGTGGTAATTGTGACCCGGGGTATCGTCATGAAGTTTCAAAACTAGAACAGTCGAAACCATCAAACAAGAGCCCAAAGCAGGGACAAAGAACTAGGAAAGCCACGAGAAAATCGTACAAGGAAATAACATCGTAACTGGCAGAACTCAGGAAAGAAGTAAAACGGAGAAGGAAATGATGACCTACATGAGGATTATAGTAGAAACAGCAGAAGGGAGAAAAGAAACTGCTGGAAACTCAGTAAATGCATATAAAGCACAACAGTGAGAAAAACATTCAGTCTGAGAAATGCAAATAATCAAAAATTTAAAACAATATTTCTATTTTAACTGAAAAGCAGACAAATCACATGCTATATACTTAAAATTGTCACAGAAGCAGAGAACTTAAATAAGGGACTACATTAAAAGTATATTTAAAAATATAAACAGAAAAAGCCTTGAATCTACTACAACTGGAAAGGCGTATTATTTCCTCGCCCAGAGAAGGGAGTAGGAGCAGGAGTTAAGTGATACAAAATGAACATCAATACATATTCTAGTAAAATTACTTGATTTTATAGACAAATCATTAATTTGCAGGCCTGATAAAAAAGATCAAGTCACCTATTAAGGAGAGAGAAAAAAATCAGGTGGCCTCAGATTTCCCCACAGCAATACTCAACCAAAGAGGAGCCCTAGTCACACAATACCTATGAATACCTATGAAGTTCTCGAAGAATGCAATGTGGGGCAAGGAAGTGAAACCCAGCCAAGCTGTCATCCACATATAAAAGCTACAGACGAATTGATTTCCTATGAGACCTTCCTGAGGAAACTACTGGAAGAGCCAAGTGAAAAATGGAGAAACTACATTGAAATAACAGGTGTTGGACATTTAGTCCATTTAACTGTCTGACTACAACTAAAGAAAATATAGAGATTATGGCTCCAAAAGCAAAGGTAAATGGTATACACCCTGACAATATAAAATAATGAGATTTGGAGAAGGAAAAAGAAAGGAAGTTACAGGCTATACTAATTTCCTCATCAGTTATAAGCTGGAAAATCAAGAAATGGTGCTAAAGAGTTATAAGTATAAAAGCTATAAAAGTCAACGCTATGCAAAATAACATAAGCCAATAAAACTAAATGAGGAAGAGGATGGAAAAGAAGGAAGAAATACACAGATTTCAAAATTGCTCATAAAAACTGAAAATTGAAGATTATCACTGGAAAGTAACAACTAGAGAACACAAGTATAAAACTTCCAAATTATGAGGAAAAAATACAAACACCGAATAAAAACAATAACTATAAATTATTACCCACAGAGCTTATATAGAAAAAGTTTTTCAGGGGCACTTGGGTGGCACAGTCGTTAAGCGTCTGCCTTTGGCTCAGGTCATGATCCCAGCATTCTGGGATCGAGCCCCACATCAGGCTCCTCCGCTGGAGGCCTGCTTCTTCGTCTCCCACTCTCCCTGCTTGTGTTCCCTTTCTCGCTGTCTGTCTGTCTCTGTCAAATGAATAAATAAAATCTTTTAAAAAAAAGTTTTTTCAAAAAGCATTTAAAACAGAAATTAATATATAATATTATGACAGAACAAGTCAAAGTCTGCCTATCTGTCATATTAGTAATGATGTGGTGAAATTATTCAAAGAAAAAATCTAAACAAGCATTTGCATAATGGTTAAAAAGAACAAAGCACTCTCACAATTCCAGCTGCTCTTTTTTGCAAAAATTGACTACCTGACCCTAAAATTGATATGGGAATGCAAAGGACCTAGAATAATGAAACCAATCTTGAAAAAAAAAATTAAAGGACTCACAGTTCCTGATATCAACACTTATTATAATCAACAGAGTATGATACTGGCATAAAGATAGAAATAAAGATCAATGGAATAAAGCTGACAGTCCAGAAATCACCCGTCATTGGTCAGTTTTACGGTCAATTGATTTTTGGAATGGGTGCCAAGACAATTCAATGGGAAAAGAATAATCTTTTCAACAAATGGTGCTGGGACCAACTGCATATCCACAAGCAAATAAATGAAGGTGGACCCCTACCTCACACCATAGACGAAAGTTAGCTGCAAATGGGTCAGACCTAAATGTAAGAGTTAAAACAATAAACTCTCTGAGAAAGAAACATAGGAATAAATCTTTGTGATCTCAGATTAAGCAGTGGTTTCTTATATATGACACTAAAAACATGAGAAACAAAAGAAAAATAAATAAATTTGACTTCATCAAAGTGACAAGACATTGTGCTTCACGGGACAACTTTAAGCAAGTGAAAAGGTAATCCACAGAATGGGAGAAAGTATTTGCAAATGTCTGTAAACATCTATTAAGGGACTTGTATCAAGAATTTATAAGGAACTCTTACAACTGAAAGATAAAAAGACAACCCACATTTTTTTTAATTTTATTTTATTATATTATGTTAATCACCATACAGTACATCCCCAGATTCCGATGTAAAGTTCGATGCTTCATTAGTTGCGTATAACACCCAGTGCACCATGCAATACGTGCCCTCCTTACTACCCATCACCAGCCTATCCCCTTCCCCCACCCCCTCCCCTCTGAAGTCTTCAGTTTGTTTCTCATAGTCCATAGTCTCTCATGACAACCCACATTTTTAAATGGGCAAATGATTTGAGATTTGAGTAGAGATTTCTTTGAAGAAGATCTACAAATGGCCCAAAAGCACATAAAAAAATGCTCTGTGTCATGAGTCATTGGAGAAATGCAAATCAAAGCCACAACGAGAAACCACTTCATGCCCCTGGGATGGCTTTAATCAAAAAGATTGACAATAACAACTGTTGGCAAGGATGTGGGGAAATTGGAACCCTCCTAACATTGCTGGTGGGAATGTAAAATGGTGCAGCCACTTTGAAAAAGAGTTTGGCAGGTCCTCAAAAAGTTAAATATAGAGTTATCACTTGACCTAGCAGTTCTACTCCTAGGTATATAATCCCAGAGAAACAAAAACATAGGTCCTACCAAAACTTGTACAGAAATGTTAATAGTGGCATTATTCCTAACAGTCAACAAGTGGAAATGACTCAAATTCCCATCACCTGATGAACTGGCAGTTTGTGCCACGTCCATACAGTGCACTGTTACCCAGACAGACAAACAAATGAAGAATTTATAGGCACTACAATGTGGGTAAACCTTGAAAACATTATGATGAATGAAAGAAGCTCGACACAAAAAAGCCACGTACTGTGGGATTCCATTTCTATGAAGTGCCCGGAACAGGCAAATCCAGAGAGACAGAAAGAATATTCGTCATTGCTGCAGCTTGGGAGGAGGAAGAATAGGGAGTGAGTGCTGAAAGGAATGGGGGTTCTTTTTAGGGTGATGAAAATGTTCTGGAAGTAGAGCGTGTCGATGGCTGCCCAACTCGGTGACTATACATGAAGCCACTGGACTGAACATGTGAAAAGAGTGAGCTCTATGGTATATGGGTTATTTCTCAACAAAGCTGTTATTTACCAAAAAAAAAAAAAGAAGAAGAAGCCATTTCTACATAATTTTCAGAACACACATAAGAAAGGAAAGAAGCAAAGTGAAGAGTCTATGCCACGCGTGTAAAGATAGATACCGATAGATACTGATAGAGGTGGGAAGGCATCCAACTTTTCATTCTATGCTCTTTTGTGCTGCTTGTTGTTTGTACTATGTGCAGATATTACATCTGTTAAAAAAATAATAGTCATTCAATAACTCACTATAAGGAAGAGCATAATCACCAGCATACAAAAGGGATCGACAAAACGTTCCCCTCAAAAAGATGGACAGGGGAGGATTCAAGGTGAAAAGGTAACTCAGTATAAGTTGCAAAGATTTGCTGACTTCATTTGATGAGAATCAAGGACATTTGAAAAGGACAGAAAGAACTAAGAGAGCAAAGGCGTAAAGATTCCCTGGGCTGTATGTGTGTCAGGTCGAAGTGTGGGACTTCATAGATGAGGCAGGTCTTTGTAAATGTAAGCATGTCAATCTCCACTACTAAAAATTGCAACGACATTTAACAACTGCTCTATTACTCACTTAAATAAGGAAGGAAAAGAATAGGCAAAACTCTAAACCAAGCATTGTCTTTGTGTGTAAGGGTATTGTAGTGAACATCAAAAGTGATGATTATCCTTGTTCAATGTTTTCTATCACATGTTACACTTTAGAGAAAAACTGTAAATATGAAACCAGATGCCTCTGATTCTCTCCCAATTCCTCCCTTCCTCCTTGTCCAGCCTTCTTGCCCTCCATACTTTTGATCTACCTGAAAGAAGGAAGGAAGGAAGGAAGGAAGGAAGGAAGGAAGGAAGGAAGGAAGGAATTTCCAAATCCCATGTGTGTGGGAAGACCTCAGAGCTCAGCACCATCCCCCTGCATCAGAGGGTAACTACAGGTCAAGGCCTTAGCAGAGTTCTGTGGCACCAGGTGCTGAGAGACAACAGCAAATTCATCCAGAACTGCCGCCTCCATCCATCAGCAGGGGTAGACGACATAATCATTGTAGAAAGCGTTATGCAATCGTCCTATTGTCATTTTCATTACGCATGCTATCACACTGGGAGCGTTAAGATTGTCTGCCAAGGGCTGAAACGGGACCTTAGAGGTGCATTCTTACACACCCAAATCCAAGAGTGTACAACTTACACCTGTTAAAATGCGCATGTCCTTTGACCCACAATTCCTATTCTAGATATTTGTCTTAGAAAAATATCAGTGCCTGTGCAAAATAATTCATATATGAATATGTCTGTTGCACCACTGTTTGCACAAAAACAGAAAAAACTAAATGCCCATTACTATGGAGATGATTGGCCAAGTTGTGACACATCCATACTATGAAGTACAACATGGCATTTAAAAAGAATGATCTGGATCTACATATACTCACACGAAAGCTTTCCAAGACTTATCCACAAAGGAAAAAAATCAAGCTGCAGAAACATGTGTGCAGTGAGATGTTTATTCAAAACACACCTCTATTCATATAAGAATATAAATTTACCAGGAAAGGAATGAAAGGATTCATACCCCATTGATAATGGTTGCTAAGGGTAAAGAGATTGGGAAAATAATTGAAATTTAAGTGTTTTATTTCTTCTTTATTGTTTGAATTTTTTTAAACCAACATGGCTTTCTGTATTACCTGTGTAATTAAAAAAAAAAAAGTAACCCAATGACTTAGCAAAAATTTTAAAAAAGACAAAACACATAAAGAAGAAAATTAAATTGACTTTAATCCTCTTGCTCAGAAATATCTACAATTAATATTTAGGGGCGCCTGGTTGGCACAGCGGTTAAGCGTCTGCCTTCGGCTCAGGGCGTGATCCCGGCGTTATGGGATCGAGCCCCACATCAAGGCTCTTCCGCTATGAGCCTGCTTCTTCCTCTCACTCCCCCTGCTTGTGTTCCCTCTCTCGCTGGCTGTCTCTATCTCTGTCGAATAAAAAAATAAAATCTTTTAAAAAAAAAAAAAGAAATATCTACAATTAATATTTGAATACGTTTTCTTCCAGCATTCTGTGAACCTTTTTATTATAAAGTGTTCAAGGGATTTAAAACTTCAAAACCCCGGCACAGAGCATAAGCTGACAATGGAGGGCAAGGGTTGTAGCCTCAAGTTACATTTCTATTAAAAATCAACCCAACACTGCATGTGCACAGCCATTACAATGAAGTTTTACAAACTGATATCAAAGAAAACAAGAGCAATGAAATGCCCCCAAAGACCCAAAACAGACTGTGCTGCAGGCTTCTGACGGTTACATCGTCCCTTTAAAACACCCTGCAATTGTGGGAGGTCACTTTTATAATTCAAATAGATCTTGATCATCTTCTGAGTTCTTTGAGGAGCAAAATGTTTTAAAAATGGAATTTGACACCTGTTTATAATAGTTCTCATCTGCACTATAACCTCTGTAAAGAAACACATACAATTGCTCAACACCCAAAACCAAGGTCTAACGAGCACACCCAGGCTGGAACATGAGAGGGGTCTCAGCATCCATGAGGCAGAGGGAGGTGAGCTGAGAAAAATACCACCGTACCTTGGAGGAAACCCAGTGATGAACCCCACTTTATCTCCTCAGGGGCTCCCTCCTGGGAAACACAGATGGGATGTCTTATTTCTCCCATTGTCTGCTTCAAAGAGACAGGGTCTATACCAAACTCAACACTGGGCAGTGCTATGGGGGCATTTTCTTGGTGGTTACCACAGCGTGAGCACCACCACCACCCGAGCTGGCGTGGAGGAGTCCCCGTGAGGAGCACTTCCTCGGGAAAGACAGAGAAAGCCCAGAAGTACATGCTGGGTGTTGTGCTTCTTAATCCCTCTACTAGTCCAGCATATCAGAGAGTAGACGTCATTGTGTTTGAATAGAGGAGAGTTGAAACAGGCAAATAAAGGGGAAAGAGGAGAAATAAAGGGGAAAAAAATAGAAGAAGAGTAAAAATCCTCATTGGAGAGAGTAAGTGGCAAAATTGATGGTGCAGAAAATTGAATTAGTATAGTGGAAAAAAACTAGAGGATTATTCTCAGATTTAAAAGGAAGGGATATGAATAGACTAAAAGGATAATAGATAAAATGACGCATAGAAGATAGTGGAACGGCACTCTGACATATACATGATTGAGATTCCTGAATAACACACCACACTAAATAAGAAAATAATTACCTTAAATATAGTAAAAGGAAGTTTCTCTTAGGTCAGTCATCCTCAAAATGTGGTCTGCAAACTTTTGGGGGGTTCCAGAACATTTTTAGAGAATCCACAAATTTGAAACAATTCTCATAACAATACAACGACATTATTTGCTCCTTTTCATGGAGTTGCTATTCGCACTGACAGCACAAAAGCAATGGTGGGTAAAACTCTAGTGCCCAAGATTGAGAAAGCAGCAGAGTGGCACCAAACTGTATAACTAGCCGTCAGATTCTCTGCCCCCGTGCACTTTTTTTTAATGCCAGTTTCATTTAAGAATGTTGTTGCTGTAACAGTACAAGTAGAAATGTTATGAAATCCTGGCCCTTTTCTATTCTGAGCTCAACACTATGGTACTGAGCCTCCAAGACATCCCTGCGGCGTGCACCTCCCAGTATTCACACTCTCATGTAGTCTCCCACATCGAATAGGGACAACCTTGCAACCAAGAGGATATTGCAAAATAACGGTATGTAACTTCCGAGGCTAAATCATGAAGATATCATGTCTTCCTCCTTGCTGTCCCAGATCATTCCCTCTAGGGAGGCAGCTACCATGGTGCGAAGACACACAAGAAGCCCTCGAAAGAGGTCGTCATGGAGAGAAATGGAATTCTACTGCCAGTAACCAGCACTGACTGGCCAGGCATGTGAGCGCGCTGTCTTGGAAGTGGATCTTCCAGCCCCAGTCAAGCCTTCAGATGATGAAGCCCCAGCCAACATCTCGACTGGAACTTCACGAGAGCCCCTGAGCTAGAATCACCGAGTGAGGCTTGTCCTAGATTCCTGACCCACAGCAACTGTGTGACATAATAAATGTTTATGTTTGTGTTAAGCTGCTAAGTTTGGGGATAATTTGTTGTACCCTCAGACATAGGCAGGAAGCCCTGTGCCCCCTGGAGAAGCACAATGATTGCTCCAAGAGAGCTGCTGGCAGGACTAGTCACGTCTTTTCATAGAATAGCATTTTTACTGAATAAGTAACTGATACGCTAGAATTACTCAGAAGCAGGCACGTGGCAGACTTTTTCTCAAAAATGAGCAAAGTGAACCTGTCACTTCAAGGACAACTGACAGCATTTGCTGCCAGTGATAAAATTTGGACTCTTCGGAGGAAATTCGAATTTTGAGAGATTTATATCTGCCACCGTAAGTCTGACAGTTTGCTGACACATGAAGTCTTTTCTGATGAGATAGTAGCTAACTAATTAATGTGATTTTTAATATGGTATAATGAAATGTGTCAGCGTTTGGAAGACCTATAATGCTCAGCAAATTACCATTTTCCAAATGACCAACGCATGACATCACAAAAGATCCATTTGAAATGCAAGATAGACCAGTGGATTGTAATGTAACTGGGGGGGAAGAGCTCGTGGATGTAGTTTCAGACTCCATGTTGGAGCTCACCTGTAAGGAACTACCACTTGCCAAGTTTCGGTATAGTGTCAAAGAAAAACACCCACAAATAAACAGAAAGTCCCTAACACTGCTCCCGTCTCCGCCAAGCGCAGACCCACACGTCACTGGGGTCTCTTTGTCTACTTCAATCGAAACAACACGATGCAGCAAGTGGGCAAGAAGCAAATCTGAGAATTTACCAAGTTTTAGTTATGCCCGCTTAAAGAGATTTGCAAAAAATATGAGGCAATGCCTCTCTTCTCACTGAATTTTATTTTGCTCTGGAGAATATAGATTGTCTTCATAAAAAAGGTACTATTTATGCCAAGATTGAATGGGTTTATTATTACAGTTTTGATTAATAAATATTTTTTAATTCTCAGGTTTTAATTTGTTATACGGCAAATAATTGGTAAATATGTACCACATGAACAAAAGTTTACAGGAGAAGGTCCTCAAAAATTGTTAAATCTGAGGGGCGCCTGGGTGGCACAGCGGTTAAGTGTCTGCCTTCAGCTCAGGGCGTGATCCCGGCGTTATGGGATCGAGCCCCACATCAGGCTCCTCCGCTATGGGCCTGCTTCTTCCTCTCCCACTCCCCCTGCTTGTGTTCCCTCTCTCGCTGGCTGTCTCTATCTCTGTCAAATAAATAATAAAATCTTTAAAAAATAATAATAATAATTGTTAAATCTGAGACCAAAAAGTTTGGGAACCGCCTTACATGTGGAAGAAGACATGTGTGCCTGGCTGAAGGGGTCACCTTTCTGTGACTCAGAATCGGTTGGGTTGCACCATGGGAACAAAAGCCTCCAAGATCACAGTGGCTTACTGCAAGAAAGGTTTATTTCTTGCTCACAATGTAGGTTCCTGATGACCCAGCAGCTACGTAGGAAAGTTCCAGTCATCACGGCCAAGGGAAAGGAGGGCCTGGCAAAGCGTGAGTGGGTCTCACAGCTCCCACCTGGAAGGAAAACGTGTCCTTGAGTGAGGTAGGTCACAGGGACACACCTGGCCTGAAGAAAGGCAGACACTTCTTCCTGCATGGGCACCAGATACAAGAGTCGGGATAGAGTACATGACCCCACATCTCAGACAAATGTCAAGTGGAGGAATCCACACCCTACATATATGGCTTTAACGTCAGGAATCAAGAAAATCAGGCCAGTACAAATGCAGAGAGAGAGAAAAGGTTACCCCCCCCAAAAAAAGAAACAAAGTCATCCTGGCTTCGATCTTTTCTGCAACTCTGAATGCCAAAAGACAATGGATGAAAAACCACAGAGATGTGAGGATTAAATGATGTGACCCAAGAATTATCTTGGTCAGATTTCAAGGCAACAGAAAACCCCCTGAGGTGTTTAAGGGCTCCAAAATCCACCAGCCTTGACTGCAATCTCAAAGGCATTTCCCAACTGACCGAGAAAGGGGCAACAGGAAGAGCAGAGAAATGGGAAAACCATGTTGTAAATGAAAGGGTGGTGAACCCTAAAACCACTTACTGAAGATGAGACTAAAGACTTGTCATAAATCCGGTCACAAAAAGGAAGGCAAAGAACAAAAATGATTCTTGCAGAGGAAATAGTATCTAGGAAGTAAAACTTCAATAATCTCAATCGAGATGTAAAATTTCAGATAATAGAAACAAAGATTAGCAAGTGGGAATACAATGAAGTACAGTTAAGTTTTTCAATTTCTATTTCTGAAATCAGATATTACTTCCTTCTTGAGTCTGGCATTTGGTGAAATACAGGTTGAAAGTTCCTAAAAATTTAATATTAATTAGTCATAGAAACCAAAATTACAGATATAAATGCAGATATTCATAGACCTATAACCATATATTTTTCCAAATAATATAAAAGACAAAAATAATAAAGCCATTTCTAAGGAAACAAAAGAAAATTTTGAAACAGAAAAAAAATGGGGGAGGGCCAGATATTATCAACTATGATGATGTTTGAAACCAAACTTTTCTGAAATGGGAGTGATTCTCTAATGGGAAATTAAACGTGCTGTTTATAAGTCATTCTTAAAACATGGTAGAAAAAACTAAAAGCAAAATGAGAAGCAAAGTATATCAAGCAAAAACAAAGTCAAGCTATCAATTTACTTTACACAAAATAAAGTTCAAGAAAATAGGGGTGCCTGGGTGGCTCAGTCGGTTAAGCGTCTGCCTTTGGCTTGGGTCATGATCCCAGGGTCTTGGGATTCAGCCCCCCATGGGGCTCTCTGCTCAGTGGGAGCCTGCTTCTCCCTCTCCCTCTGCCACTCCCCCTGCTCGTACACACTCTCTCTCTCTGTGTCAACTAAATAAATAAAACCTTTAAAAATAATTTTAAAAAAAAGAAAAAAAAAGAAATAGACACGACAAACTACAGAGATGGTTATTTTACCCTGATAAAAATCAAAATCTACAATGAAAAAAAACCACAATGAAGTTTTATGTGTTGAATAACCTTGTGTGTCCACAGACCTGCAGAGAGTATGAAGTCAAAGGAGGAATGAATACAAACAGAAATGACGGAAAGCCTAGCATCAGGCCATGATAGATCAGAAAGGCGCACACTTAATAAGGATATAGAAATAGGAGTACAATTTTTAAATTAATATGTAAAAGAACAAGAGAATTTGATGCCTGGACTACAACTTATCTAAAATTCACGAAACATAAAATTGATCATATCATTGTCCAGAAAAATAAGTTCAGTAAATTTCAAACAGCAGAAGTTATATGGGCCATATTTGCATACAAAGCTTCTGTGAGATTAAAAATTAATTTTTAAAAAGGGGAAAATATGACTGAGTGCCATGTAAAAAAGAATTAATATCAAGGTATTATTAAAATAAGAAATCAAGAATGGCTTATATTTTAGAAAATCAATTAATATGATTCATAATATCAAGAGTGTATGAAGAAAAATGAATCTCTTATTTTTTAAATACACACTGAGATGGACTTTGATAAAAATAAATTTACACTTCTGACATCAAAAAATATATATATCCTTAGTAAATTAAGAAAAGGAACATGGTTAGTTAACATTATTTTTTAAATGCCTACTTTCGTGAAAGAAAAAAATATCACAATTTATGGCAACACTCTAGAAAAGTGAGAACCAAGACAAGAATATGCATTCCTGCCCACCAAAGAGATTGTCTATTCAACTAGCCAAAAAAGTATATAAAAAATTAAATATAATTATTATATGATTCAACAATTTACCTGTAGATATATACAGAAAGTATCACAAGAGAGAGTCAAACAAATCCTGTCACCACTTTCTAAGGCCAAAAGGTAGAAACAACCTAAGTGTTTATAAATCAGCTGATGAAGGACTAAACGAAATGCAGTCCATACAGACCCTGAAACACTCTCCAGACGTAGAAAGGAATGCAATTCTCACCCGTGCTACAACACAGGCGAAGCTTGAAAAAATGCGGAATAAAGTACACCAGACACTAAGGGTCAAAACTCTGGTGACCTTGTCTCTATGAGCTCCCCAGAGGGAGCGGGTGCAAGGACACAAGATGAAATAGAGGTTACTAGCTGTAGGTGGGAAGGAGAAATGGGGACTTACTGTTCAGCACTTCTGTTTGGGAAGACGAAAAAGTTCTGGAAATGTATGGTGGTGGTCACACAACACTGTGAATATACTCATGTCATGAGTTATACACCTAACTAGGGTTTAAACGGCAAATTGTATGTTGTGTATATTGCACCACGATAACAAATGCAAAGAGAAATTAAATATAGAAAAAGAAAAATTATAATTACTGCCTTAAGCTGCTATAATTGTATACCTGGAAAACAAAGGAAAATAAACTGAAAAATTACTAGAACATACTAGAGTTTAATAAAGAGACTGATTACAAAATAAATAAACAAAATCCAATAATTTTCCATATACCAATAAGAATTACTTATAAATTTATGTATAAGGTATAATTTATGATACTTATAAAATGTATTAAAAGTGAAGATTCTGATTTTAAGATAAAGTTAAAAATATAAAATACTTAGGAAAAAAAACCTAATCTTGTAGGAAGAAAGCTATAAGCCTTATTGAATGACTTAAAAAGAATATTTGAAAAATGGACATATCATGTCCCAGAATGGGAGGGCTTGATATTGTAAATGTGTCGATTATCACCAAATTCACCAAGGAGTACAACTAGGGTGGCTCAGTCGGTGAAGCGACTGCCTTCAGCTCAGGTCATGACCCCAGGGTCCTGGGATAGAGTCCCCCATCAGGCTCCCTGCTCAGCGGGAAGCCTGCTTCTCCCTCTCCCACTCCCCCTGCTTGTGTGCCCTCTCTCGCTCTCTCTGTCAAATAAATAAATAAAATCTTTAAAAAAAAAAAAACTTGCAGTAGGGGACAGGAGAAAGTTCTCTGGAACAGACCCGTACATAGAAATTGTCTACATGATAAATAATAGTGTTTCAAATTAGTGAAGAAAGAATAAATTTATACATAAATAATTTCAATAGGGTAAGCTCTTCCTTTGGGTAAAAATTCAGTTGCGACCCTACCTCAAATCTTACACCAAAATAAATTCAACCTAATTGAAAATGTCAGTGGGATGTGTGGCTTCGCCATTGCTTTAGGGAGGGGGACAAATGT
Organism: Ailuropoda melanoleuca; assembly: GCF_002007445.2. Lineage (NCBI taxonomy): Eukaryota > Metazoa > Chordata > Mammalia > Carnivora > Ursidae > Ailuropoda > Ailuropoda melanoleuca. Next base: position 2,727,903 of record NC_048226.1, read on the forward strand.
ATTACCGGAATTTTCAGTCCTTTAGAACAACACGCAAGAGTTTGAATTTGTGAAATCACAAAAGCAAAGGGACCAGACAAGAAAATGAAAACGGCCACCTTGTCATATTTCCCTGGGCTCCTTTTGGCTCCTTCTCAGATTCTCCATGCTTTTGAGGACTTCGAGAGCTTTGAGGGATGCTAGTCACCTGTTTCGGGGAATGCCCCTCAATTTCAATTTGTCTGTTACTCTCCTGACTAGACTGGGATTCTTGTTTGGGGAGGAAGAGCACGGAGGTGAGGTGTCACTTGCACCATATGGAGTTACGGCATCCTGTCAACGGGACTTCTCATGCTAACTGGGATCGCCCGGCTGAGGTCGTGTTTGTCAGGTGTCCCCACTGTGAAGTGACTCCTTCTCCCCATCTCCATGCGGTCCTCTTGGGAAGGAAGTGACTCCATGCGGCCACGTGTAAGGAGCAGGGAGTTAGTCTCCGCCTCCCTGATTGCCTGCTCCCACGTCATTTGTTTGGAATTCCTCTGCGTGGGAGATCTGTCTACTCTCCTCCATGTATTTATTTATTCAATCATTATTTATATCAGTACGGACTTGTGGATATTTATTTTATACTTGGGCTTCTAATCTAAACACTATTTATTTAGTTGCTCAAATCGTTCCCACTTTGGCCACTGGGAGCACTTTCGTGGTTCCTGTGACCTTTGACACTTTCCATCTCTTTCTTTTTTGAGCACTTCCTTACTCTCGGGCACTACAAGATGCTTCCAGGCTCACTGTATTTTCTGTGTTAGACCTAAAATCAGTCACTTCCCGAAGGATCCTTGGTTCCTGCAGTTGGAGAACTGAATTCGAAACCAAGATCCAGACACCAGGTGTTAATTACTTTTTTTTACAAATCTGATATGATTCAGTGCTGTCAAGGATGTGTTAAAAAAAAAAAAAACTGGCACTTTCATCCATTACCGATGAAGGAGCGAATGACACAATTTTTCTGGGAAAGCAAATTTTCAATGTGTATACAGCCTTAAGACTTTTACACAAATTTTGATATTGTATTCTCACATTTGACTCTCTATCTTAAGCGCAAAGACTTTCTGCCATATTACGTGTAAGAGCACAATATTAGAAAAACCGAACAACATGGAAATGATGAAACAGAATAAGAATAAATTATTCGTATACGATGAGTAGGGAAATAAATAGATACGGGTGTTGTCGGGGAACGTTTTTTATGGGAATGAGAACAGTAATGTTGTGTGTGTCTGTGTGTGTGTGTGTTTGTGTTGAAATATATAATGTTTTTATAAGGAAACATCTTTTAAAATGGAAGGAAAATTTCTAAAATATTAATAGCGATGGCCTCTGAATGACAGGATTATGTCATTTTTATTGTTTCTTCATATTTTTTCCCATTTTTCCAGTATTCTTTTAAAAGCTGGTACTTCTAAAACTCTAAACATAAAGTGTTTTTATCACTTTAAATAGCGATGTAAGGTGGACGTCTGAGGGATTCCTGTTGGCTGTTTGGATTTCGTGGACAACTGGTTTAGCTCTTCAGTGAGTGACGCCGTGATTTTTTGGCAGAAGTTTCCTCATCAGCTGCAGAGGAGGAGGGCCTCACCCAAGAAGACAAATCTACTGTCCCCAGATCACACAGCAGGTCGACAGCAATGCTTGAACTCCACACAGCAAGGGACTCTGGTGTGACACTGGACCTAAGGCCAGCCGCCAGAACCCTCTGGATTGATTTGCTCTGTCACTGTTCTCTTGGCCATGCTAACTGCTGAGAAACATACCTCCCTGCGTCATCGGGAGGACCAGGGAAAGATGCAGACAAGCCTCAAAGTATCTCGCGGAGCAGAGCGTGTCGAGATCACAAAGTCAAGAGAACTTGGCTTTCAGATGTTGGCAGGGCGGGTAATTAGTTCACGCGGGACTTCGAGTTCTGGATTTGTTTTTCTCTTGTGCGAATCTGGGTTTGTTTTGGTGGGGAAGTAAGTAATAATTTTGTGTCGTCTTCCCCAGCTACAGAGCTAGGTCACATGACTCAAAGTTTTACCAAAAGCAGCACTTTTATTCTGTAAAGTTGCCAAGGCAACACCAGCTGCTTCTGGCATCATGTGACGGAGGGGACACAGACTGATTTTAGAAGCCTAAAATTATCACTCAATCTGCTCACCAAAATCCTGAAACAGCCAAGATGGCCCCAAGCCCAAGGAAAAGCTTCCTAAGTACTGCTCTGTAAAAATGATGGTGCTGATGAATTACGCATTGCTCCCCGGAGTCTGGTACCGCAGTCTCAAATCACATACTAAAGACATCCTCAAGACCAACATGCGCCAGCCATGCGGGCACACCTGCGGATCTGTCACCCATTATAGTTTCCCCGATACCACAAGGGATAAAAATAATTTTTTTAATTTTTGTTAAATGGGCCTGAAAAATTAAAATCTATTTTGATTTAAGTTAAATTATATCTCCAATAGTTCTAATTCAAGATAGGCTGGAGATGAATAAGAATGATGCTTTTCGACTAGAATATATAATTACATAGTAATGGGGGAATACATATATATACACACACACACAGAGTAATTGTTTCAATATTTTTATGATAATAAACAACAGTCCGTGGACCAGGGTAAGAGTCTAAATTTTAGAGGTTCCCAGAGAGAATTAATTACATGGACGGATTCCAGAGAGCTATAACCTAATTCTAAATTGATCATTTGTCAGGCATTTAGAGGCAGGGAAACGGGTCTCAACCTCTCGTCATCCCCGCTTAGAGAACAGATAAATTAGAACAGAAAGAAAAACTGGACTCACGGCAAAATGCAGTACTGGATCATATCATGTTACCCGAGCTCTACACTTTTTGTTCTCCAAACACTCACTTTTAAATTAGATGGCCGCATTGAAGGGAATGCTTTTGCTGACAAAACAGGTAAGATTATTATTGAGGGAAAATACGCAGAGGATATATATTTCTTGTAAACAGAAAGACTTCTCAGCTCTTTATATTTTAATTTTGCAGAGATGAACAATTGAGCACTCGCTGTGTGCAGGACAGTGTGCTAGACTTGGGGATGCCAAGATGAACACAATATCCTTTCCTCCAAGGACATGAGATAAAAGTACAAGTAACTAGACCAAGGTAAAACGAAGTAAAGCTGAAAGCAACAGGACTATCGGATTACAGGAAAGGCGAAGGTCTCTCTGGCTGGAAGGACCAGGAGGGCTTCATGGAAAAAGTAATATTTGGAGCTGAGCTTGCAGGATGAGGAAGACTTTAAATTGAGTGGGGAACAGCCTGCCCAGGCAGAGACGCAGGTGGGCGAAGGTGGGGGAAGTAAGTCAGGAGCTCGGGTGGGAAGCAAAGAGGAAAAATATATTCAGGAAGTTGTTGGAAGAGAATCTAAGGGCAAAACAGAGGTGGGACCAGGTCCTGGAAGAAGCTGAACATCATTCTGAGGTTCTGGACCTTGTTCTGAGAACAAAGAGGAGTGCTGATGACTTGGGGGTGCAAGAGTGCCGTGTACGCTAAGAAGATTAATTTGGAGAATGTCCATTGAATGAAGGCGAACCCAGAGGAGTGGGAGTCGTGTTGGGGGAGCTCGTAGAAGTCACGTAGGTGGGAGGCACTGGAGATGGGGACTGGGTAAGTGGATGAGGAGGCAGATGGCCTTAAGATGCACGTGGGGGATGCCCGGCAGGATTCATGGCCAGCTGGGTGAGTGTGGGTGGAAGGGAGTGCTGTAGACAACACCAGTGAGTGTTCTGGGAAGACAAGCAGCTCTCTGACCTCCGCGCCAGCTGGAGTCTGGCTTTGCCTCTTGAGCTTCTCCCCCTTTCCTACTTTCTCTGGAGGGTTGTGTGTGCATGTGTGCCCATATGCATGTCCCTGTGTCTGTCTGATCAGAACTGGAAGGAGAGGACTAGAAGGAGAGAAAGAGGAGACACAGACGCGGGAAGGCTAGGGCATTGTCAGAGAGTCTAGAAGAGAACCCAGAGCATGGCACCCGAGAGAATTGGGGACTGAAAGTGAATACAAAAGCGGGCGTCCCGACTTGGATCCCTTTCATGTGTGACAGAGTGAAGAATCAGGTTCACTTTAAATGATTTTTCCCTGATGATGTTTAAATCCTGGAGGCCAGACTCCAGAATTGAAACATAGGGACCTCGGCTCCAAGAGGGTCACATGTGTCACGGGCCGAGGTTGGTTTGGTTCCGAGGATGGCAAGGAAGGGAGAGGTTTTCAATTTAATTCGTTACTTTTCATGTTAAAGGTAAAGGCCCAAGGAGCAACATCCAGGAGGCATCATCATCGGGAAATGACTGCCCTGTGATCCGTGACTATTGTCGAAATGGACTTGTTCACTCGCCACTAACCGCGGGCCGCTTCAGTAAATACGCTGAATAAGTAAAAATTCAGATCCCTGATGTAGCCGCAAAGGTAGCTCGTAGGATATTTTAAGCTGCTATAAACTGTGCACGGGCGTCATAACGTCACACCTGCATCTCAATCCAGATTATGAGGATAGACACAGGACTTTGTACGTCATCTTATCGAACAATTAAATTGGATTTTTGTTGCCCAATTTCACCAAACTTCTCTGAGTGATCATTTAAACTGTATGAATGTGAAGTTTGATAGGTATGTCTCATTTTAAAGGTAATTCAATTTCCCTTTAGAGAATTTTTAAAAATATGGAAAGGTAGGAGAAAGCTATCTTTTGCCTGCCCCCCAAGTACCAACTGGTTCCATGTTGATACAGTCGCTTTAATGCTTTCTTCGCCGCATAGATTTCCTAGTCGTCTTATATAGCCTAAATTATAGTTTATGTGTAAATCTGTATCACTTAATACGAGTATTTCTAGGTCATTATAAAATTTCCATAATTATTATTCTCACAGGTAAATAACATTCCATCAGATCAGTATACTGTGATTATTTAATTATTCCCCATCATCGAAACCTCAGGTACCTGATACTTTGGCTAATAGAGGAGCATCTCGTTGCATATTTTTTTCATGCTTAGGTTTGTTCCCTTGAAATGTGTCTCAGAAGCAGGATCGCTCATCTGAGCATAATTGTATTTTAATCAGAATATCTTCACCTGATGTATGAATGCAGTGTCTCCTGTTTCTCACGGGACAGAACGAACAGTCGTGGCATTTCACGTGGCGAGCTTCAGCATTACATCCTTCTCTCTTTTTCTGTTTTTCTCACTGTCAGGCAAGCAGGGTCGAAAAGCAGGAAGGGTAAATAAGGACGGTGTCAGTGAACTGTCCTGCTAGAGAGGAGATTAGACACTAGAGGCAAGTATGAGAAACCCCCTTACTTGTCCCCCTGTCCTCAGGCCCTCGTTGTGGGTCTCGGGTCTCTCCACCCAGATGTGATGGACACTTCCTAACATCTGCCTGAAACTCGGCGTCAGCCTTCCCTGTCTGGTGCTCCAGGTCCCGCACCTCAGAGCCCCAGAATCATGGAGACAAGCCATAGTACCCAGACTCTGCTCTAATGAACTCTAGCTCATACAACATCACCAAACAAAGTCGAGTTTCTGGGTTGGAGACTTTCTCAGAGTCTTGGTGGTGCTCTCTTACTCTGTGAATTCCCGAACAGGAGATAAAGTACATAGCATTTTCCAAACTTAGTTGACTACAAAAGCCTTTTTCCAAGGACTTCTTAAAGGTCTACTCATGGATGGAAAAAATGTTAGGAAACAACACTATGAAACGGTGCCTCGCGTTACTGCTTCCTCCCTCTGTGTACCCAACATCCTCCGCCCAGACGTTCCTCTGAAATGCGGAACGGCACCCTCCCCCAAAGCACGGCGTCAGCGCTTCTGAAAATAAGTGAGCAGGTGATCACTGCTCCCCGCCTTTTATATCCCTTGTATAAATATGAATGAGCCAACCTCTTGTCTTCAAACCACTTTTCTAACAGTGTCTTTCTTCAGTAACTTGTGCTCTAGAAAACATATATATATGTACTTAGGAAGATTATCTGGCATGTACCATGAGCAGCGTATCTGTACATTGAAGCGGGCTGAACTCACCTCGAGATCATTAACCATTCATTACGGGGCAGGTGGGGGTGGTAAGTAAAGAAAGGAAACATGTTAAACAACCCCGGAAGCAAAACTCCAGAATAATCTGGATTTAGACTAAAATACAGACTTCAGGGATTGGGATGAAAATGAGAAGCTGAGGACACACAGCAGTTAACGCCTTATTAGTAGGTTAGTCTTCAGAAGCTAGATTTACACCCTCTTAGCAGGCGGTAAACGTATTTCTTCTTTGGGAAACCAGGTCATAATTGGCCAACATGGATAAAATGAAAGTGTTTGCTGAGCGTCTCTCTTAGGCTTTCTGCTTAATTGAAGCACATATTATATTCAAATATTTCTGAGACACTACAAATACCATCTCACTTAAGATGTAAAGTTTCCTGGGGTGCCTCGGTGGCTCAGTTGTTAAGCGTCTGCCTTCGGCTCAGGGCATGATCCTGGTGTTCTGGGATCGAGCCCCACATCAGGCTCCTCTGCTATTGAGCCTGCTTCTTCCTCTCCCACTCCCCCTGCTTGTTCCCTCTCTCACTGGCTGTCTCTATCTCTGTCAAATAAATAAATAAAAATCTTTAAAAAAAAAAAAAGATGCAAAGTTTCCTGATTACACATCATGGAAACGAACTTTTGACTCAGATCATGCCCAGCGATGGCCAATGTGTTTAGGGTAAAGCTTAGTTTGCAGAAAGAGCCATAATTTGAGCCTGAATTATATATAGAAGTCGCCATTCCAATTTGCCTATTTTTTCTAGAAACTCTCCATGAAATGTGAGGCTGAGGACTAGGAGTTAGAGCTCACATCTTATGCCGGCACGACACCAACAAGGCAGCCGTAGACGATGGCCTCAGGCACCAGCTTTCCAGGGTCTGGATGGAGCCAAGATGTGTGTGCATGCCAGTACCAAGTGGAGTCCAGCCTCCTCCCAAAACTGGAACCCTCTGTATACAAAACCCATTGGCTTCCAGGAACTAATTGATAGAAAGCTTAAGCATTCAGTGAAATAAACAACTATAGCTTGAAAAGTAGGGGAGCCAAAGCTCCAGACTATAGATCATAATGTATTCAAATGAGTCAACTCAGAGCTCCAGCTCTTGGACTCTGGAGAATGAGACAGGTTTCTATGCACTAGGAGGTCACCGCTGACAAGTACAGAAACAGGAGTGTGAATGACCTGCAAAACAGAACCCAAGAGGACTTGGATCCAGGGAGGACTGCCCAGGAATCCAGGCCTTCCGAGGGGACAGTGTGCTTCTCTCTCTTCAGAGCCGTATCCGCCACAAGCCCTCTGGCTCACTACCTCACCTTGCTGCTCCATCCTTACATCAGCTACATTCTGAGAACCACCACGGTTGGCTTTTGACCACCATGGATTCTAGCCAGGGGGTTCCTGAAGACATCAGGGGTTGTCAGAGACTAGTTTTCCCACTCTCTGACCATAAATTGATGGTTTCACTATTCTCACTGAGCTGCCCAGGCTCAGAACCTAGGAGTCGGTTCCAGAATTCCCATGTCCCTCCTCCCCAAATACAATTGCTCATCAAAGTTTGAAACTCTCTGTACTGTCCTCCATTCCCCCAACACACACCACTTACTGTGCTCCTGAGCTTTCTTGAAAGTGTCTCTTGTCAGGCTAGACCCTGAGATCCATGAGTGTCAAGGCCACATCGATTTCCTGTTTCTGACTCTGTTCCTGGCTATCGTGCCTGGCTCACAGCTGATGCTTGGGCACGTTTGGTGGAGGGAATATGACCCAGCCAGTTGTTCTGCTCCATATGTTTCTTCCCTTGCTTTATATTCTTGCCAACACCATTATCTTTCAACTAAGACTCAATAATACAATGATTAAATTTTGGATAGTGAATGCTATGAAGAAAATAATGTGTAATAAGAGGACTGAGGCTGGCCATGATATCACAGATGAAGATGTCTCTGAGCAGAGGCACAAATGATGAGAAGAGAGCTACATGACCTCCTGGGAGGCAAGGGGAATATTCCAGAGGGAAGCAACCATTAACCAGGAAAAGAGAAGCTGGAGATGAGGTCAAAGAAGCAGAAGGGACTAGATCACTCCCTAAGTACGTAAAGACATGTGGATCTTATTCAAGTGCAATAGGAAACCATAGCATGGATTTAACTAAGGCATTGAAGTCATCTGAGTTACATATTGCAAAAAATCATGCTGGATGGTGTCTGCAGACTGGGGACAAGGGGTCGAGAAGAGACAAAAGAGACCCGTGAAAGCGTTTATGCAGAAATGTAAGAGAGGGATGGTTGTGGATTGTTCTTGGGGAGAAATCAAGAGAATAAGTCGTGGATGGATAACATATATATTTCAAAGACAGTACCAAAAGAATGTTCTAGTAGATTGGATGTGGCTGATGAGGAGATCTGAGGAGCCAGGGAGGTACCTGGGCCCTGGATCTTGGGTGAATGGTGAGCTGGGGGAGGAGCCAGTTTACACGATGGAGACAGTGAGAAGTCAACGGGAAGAGAATCTCTTTGGGTTAAAGTGAAAATACCACATGAGCAATGGTATGCAGCCGGAGCTTAGACAAGAGGACTGGGCTAGGGACATCAGTTTGCGAGTCAGTCGTATGTAGAACGTATCCAGATCTGTAGGGATGGGTGAGTTCAATGAACCACGAGTTTTACTGTCATGAGCTTCCCTTTGGCCAGGAGCCACGCAGGTGCATCATGCTCTAATGAGATTGTCTCGACACCTCCAAACATTTGACTTTTACATCCACCTCATGACCCTTAAGGGAATCACTAAACTTCAAGGACTACCTGGAGAAAATGGGGGAGGAGCGAAAGGCACAAGAAGCTCACAAAGGCATGTGGCCCCCAGGGAGGCGACACCAGAACACGCTGTCTACAGCAAGAAATGGTAACCAAAGTCGGGAGACTCTCCAACGAGCGCGGCTCCAAATTGTCTCAGCAGCAGCAACAAGAGCAATGACCAAGGGCCAGAGATGGGAAGCCAGAGGTGAGCCAAGCACATCCCCCCAGAGCCTCTGCCTCCACCAACCTTTTAGTCTAGGGAGAGCTGGTCTCCAGAGACCTCCTCCATTCAGACCTTGGGGACGTTTACCTGCAGGACGGTTTTCTTCAACCACAGCCAGGCCTGGGAAGCCCCAGCGCAAGAACTCCCAACAAGAGTTCTGGCAAGCTCAGCTCCAGGCTTGACCATGAACTTCATGTCAGAGGTGCAATGTTTCCCTGGGCCCAGAGAGCACCCTTCTTCATCTCCAGACCACTTTGGTGACCTCTATGTCTATACCTACCACTCACCACCATGGGACTTTGATCCCAAGTTGGGACTGACCATCTGCATGAGAACCATCATAGCATGAGGACATTTCTGAATTCATAGATGAGCCAACCCACTGAAATGTCCTGCTGATCCCTTAGGGGAACCATGAAAAACCGAGGAAAACAGTTTATGTTTGTGTAATTCATTCACATTGCTGCCCCAAATTATAAGTTATTCATTTCCTTTTTTTCTGTAGATCAGTGGTTCTCAGTCTTTAATATCAGAATCATCTGAAAGTCTTGTTAGAACAAGGGCTGAGCCCCACCTCCAGAGTCTCTGGTCTGCTAGGTCTGAGGCGAGACCCAAGAATTTGCATTCCTAGCAAGTCCCCAGGTGATGCTGCTGTTGCCGACGTATGGTCCGTGTTTTGAGAACCACTACTGTATTCTGTTATGTGACCATCCCGCAATTTATCTTCACTTCCTACTGCCAGTGGACATCTGGGTCGTTTTCATTTGGGGGCTGCTATAAATAATGATTCTGTGAAACTCCTTGTCCACCTCATCTGTTCACATATGTAACGTGTTTCTGTTGGGTCCCTGGGAATTGCTGGGTCATTCGGCATGTGTGTGTTCAGCCTTAGGAGATCCTGCCAACAAGTTTTCCAAAGTAGTTGTAACTAATTTACGCTTCAGGAGCAATAAATATTTGAGAGTTCTTGTAACGCACAGTATCCCCACCAACATTTAGGCTTGCGAAGCTTTTAAGTCTCTGCCAATCTGTTGACTGTGTATGTGGTTTTCATTGTGGTTTTAATTTTCCTTTCCCTGATGACTAATGAGGTGGAGGCCTTTTAATATGTTTATTGGGCATTAGGCTTTCTTTTTATATGAAGTGCTTCATCAAGATTTTGCCCGTTTTTCTAATTGATTTGAATGAGTTCTTTATGCATTTTAGATACTAGGTCTTTGTCAGTTACATGTGTTGCAAACATTTTCTCCCATTGTGTAGCTTGTCTTTAATCTTGATGGTGCCTTCTTGTGAATAGCATTTCTTGATTTTCATGGTGTCTGTCTCATGGAGTCTTCCAAAATATCTGCAGTGAAAGACCTTTTCTCTCCCTTAAACCAACAGGGGACTGATACTTTTGGAAATTACAACATGATGGAATATAAACATACAATTTTTTTAAAGCACTCAATAAACTTCAAGCACTGTATGATCAAGAAATGTGTTCGGGGAGCCTCCCCCATCCCTAAGCCTCACCCGATCTGACGGTATCGTACCCAAGGATGAAGCGAGACTCCGGAGTCGGAGTTTTGTGCTTACATTCAAGTGCCAACCTTTTTATCATTCAGTAAAGGTCAAAATAGACGTCTTAGCCGACTTACTCCCAAATATCCCCGCACCCATTCTTTTTTTTTTTTTTAAGGTTTTATTTATTTATTTGACACAGAGAGAGAGAGAGCTCACAAGTAGGGGGAGCAGCCGGCAGAGGGACAAACGGGCTCCCTGCTCATGACCTGAGTCAAAGGGAGACACTTAATGACTGAGCCACCAAGACACCAACCCCTCACCCCCGCCCCGCACCCATTCTTGACCTCCACTGCATTTCTGTCCTCATTCATGAGCCTCCATTCTCCTTGAAGCACAAGGATGGTTAAAGTCGTGGATGTGGTTAAGCCGTCTGGACACATGATACATAGTGATAAAAAAAAATTATTACAGTTTTAAAATCATGTCCCCCTCAAAAAAAATTTTTTAATTAAAAATAAATTTAAAAATTAAAATAATTATGGTTTTAAAATCATGTCCCCCCAAAATTCAAAAAAAAATAATAAATTAATTTTAAAAAATACTAAAATAAATAAAATAAAATCATGGCCGGCTGTCCCCAGAATTGTTTTGAAATCAGAGTCCAAATGTCTATATAGACTAGCTGGGTGGCATGCTCATAATACAGTTTGATTGTAGCAAAACAGTTAAAAACTTTCCTATAGGATAGATAATGATAGATAAAATGGTACAGCGAGAACAGGAAGATTACACTGTTAAGTCCTAGAAAAGGGAATGTTTGAGCAATATTATTATATAAAAAGAAATTAAAGGTGAACACTGATTTAATTGATCTGATCCTTATTTTCTTCTCCATTAAGGAGACTTAAAAAATAACTGCGTGGTCCCGGCTGTCACTGTTTCTGTGCCTATCCACCCCGGACCGTGAGCCCCTTCAAAGCAGGAGCTAGATCTCGTTCACCTTTGCAGTGGGTTTCTTGTAGGTAATCTTTAACAGGTTAAGTTTCCTTTCATTCCTAATTTGTTGAAGGTTCGCCATAAATGAATGCTATTGTGCCTGTTCTTCCTGCACCTGTTGAGACGACCGCGTGGTCTTCTGCTTGAACCCGTGAACGTGGTGGCACGTGCCAACGGCCTTCCCTTTCTTCGGCTCCTGAGGTACAGTCAGTTCGGCCCGATGTAGCGTCACGTCTGCACATCGCTGGACTCAGCTCGCTAAGTTTTTTGTTCGTCAGTTCATGACCAAAACCGGCCAGAAGTTTTCTTTTCTCTTACAGTCTTTGTCTTGTTTCAATCATCAGTGTTATACTTGCTTCATTAAATGAGTGGGAGGAAATTCCTTTTTTTCCCCTCTATTTTATGGAATATTTTGTGTGAGTCTAAAACTGTATATCCCTGAATTGTTTGTTAGAACCTGCCTCTAAAGACTCTAGACTCAAGGGCGCCTGGGTGGCTCAGTGGGTTAGGCGTCTGCCTTCCGCTTGGGTCATGATCCCAGAGTTCTGGGATCCAGTCCCTGCCTCTCCTTCTGCCCCTCCTCCCACTTGTGCGCTCTCTCTCTCTCACTCTCTCAAATAAATTTAAAAAAAGACTGTTAAAAAAAAAAAAAAGACTCTAGACTCCAGTATTTCTTTTTGGGAAAACTTTAACTACAAATCACTTTCTTTAATGGTTACAGAACAATCTGTTTTTCTTGAGTCAACTTGGATAAGTTACATTTTTCTAGGAATTTGTCCATTGATACCTAAGTTCTAAAAAATGGGACACAAAGTTATTCATAACGGTGTCTCATTACATGTTAATCTCTGCAGCGTGTACGGCTCTGTTGCCTTCCTCTCTCTGGTATGCGTTATCTGAGCTTTCTTATTTTCTTGGTAAATACTGTGGAGGCTTTATGCATATTATTAATCTTTTCAAACAACAAACTCTGGCTTTGTTTATTCTCTTTATTGTCCCCCTTCCTCTTCTATTTAAATAATTTTTATTTTACCTTTAATATTTTCTTTTGGGGGGTATTTTGTTTTTATTTTTTTAATTTACTTAGAATCAGTCAAGTCATTACTTAGGCCTTTCTTCTGTTCTTGTGTAAGTATTTAAGGCTTTACGTTTCCCTCTACCAAACTTAGCTGCAAGTCAAGTTCACATATTTTTCCTTTTTGTTCTTGGCCAACCCCAAATACATTCGATTTTCCATTATGATTTCCTCTTTGACCTCTGAATTCTTTAGAAGTGTTTTAAATTTCCAAATGGATGAAATTTTTTAGTTCTCTTTCGATACTGATTTTTTAATTTAATTTTTGTTAGTGTCGGAGAATGGACCTTATGGTGCCCATCCTTAAAAACGTGCTGGCTGTTATACAGAAAATAATGAACCATTGAACACTACACCAAAAACTAACGATGTACTATATGTTGGCTAGCTGAACATAATAATAAAAAATAAATTGATTTTTTTAAAAATTTGCTGACTTTTATGATCAGTATCACATTGTCCAATACATAACCACTAGCCACATGGCTATTTAAATATAAATGCATTAAAATTGAATAACACTTAAAATCTGGTTCCTTTATGGCACTGGCCATATTTCTGTTGCTCAGTGGACACCGCACCAAATATGGAACATGCCTGTCACTGCACGAAGTTGTGTTGGGCGGCTCTGGTGTGGTGTGGGGTTAGTTCTCCTGAATACGCCGTGCGTGCTTGAAAAGCGTACGACTGTGCACCTGCGGATACAGGGTCTTACATGCACATGTTTAATCAATCGTGTGGTTCAACCCTTCCATATCCTTCCTGAGTTTTAAATTTGTTGTGCCCACTACTGGACAAGTGTGTTAACATCTCCCGTGATGGTAGTGAGTTTGGTTACTGTTCTGTGAAGTTGTGTCAAGTTTCATTTTACATATTTTGAGGTTATATCATCACGGGTGTGCAAGATCAGAACTGTGACATCTTCCTTGTGACCGGAACGATTTAATCATCACGTGTTGAACTTCTGTGTCTCTAGTGACGTTTTTTACCTGAATATCTATTTTGTCTGATATGGTTACACCTGGGTATAGTTTGTCTAATAGAGCTGTCCCTTTATATGGTTCGTGTTTACCTGGAATACCTTTCTTCATTCCTCTGCCTTTCAACCGTGTTTTTTACTTTCACTGTGTCTTTTAGGCAAATAATGGCTGATCTGTTCTTTAAATCCTGGGTAACAATATTTATCTTATAACTGGATGGTCTATGTCATTCGCATATACGGAAATTAATGACAGATTAGATTTATTTCTGCCATTTTATTTCGTGTGCTTTATACTTTTCTTGCTCTTTCACTTTCACTTTCTTTTGTTAATTTTTCCCTTCTTGCTGTGTTGTAGAATGGTCAAGTTGCTTTTATCTTTTGTTTTTTTCTTTACTATGTTGGACGTTTTACACTCGGGACCTACCTTGTGGTGGTTTCTCTAGAACTTGTAACATCCACACGTAACTTAGTAAAATCTTACGTTAATCAATATCCCACCTCTTGAAGAGATCAGGGTGTATTTTAACTCTGATTCATCCCATCCTGACCAAAGCAGTTTAGGTCCAGTATTCTGGGTTTCACCTTGTCTTTATTTAAATCAGGTGTTATTTTAGTTAAATGTTAATGATTGTTTTGCCCTGATCACTCTTAATTTCTGCATGTTGTCTTTGGGCTTCCAAAGAGTTCTACCATCTTGCTAATTTAGCATTTGAAGGGTTTGTATGTACCTGTGTGAGCTGACAAGAGTCACTCACTTAATGAAGACCTTTCTTTATTAAAGTTCAGAGGCTTAGGATTTAGGGAGCCTCCCTTGTAGCTTGAAAGAGACATTTCAACCCAAGAGAATATTTACGGAGACTGTGAATGAGCACAGGTCAAGAAGTTTTAGAGAGACTCCTGGAAAATTCATCACAAACATGTTCACAGCCCTCCACGGGTCAGTAAGAGTTGTCACCTGCATTACATCCTGAGGAAGTATAAGGATGATCTGCAGTATTCAGATGAAGAAAATGTGTCCTAGGTTATAGATTATCCAAAGTCCCCAAAGCTTGAGAGAAAGATCTGGAACATGAATCCAGACCTTCTGGCTGTCCACCACCCCTCCACCACTTGTCCATCATAGGTTGTTAAGAGCAGAGCTGGAGATCTTCTGGGAGTTGTGTCTGTTTAAAGTTGACAGCAAAGAGGGGAGATCTCTGCCACGGGGAGTGAGGGGTGGATGAGTAGAACCCGAACAGAGAATAACACATTGAAGTTTGTTTTGTTTGAAACACTGTGATTATTCTCTTCATGTCCAATGTAAGGGCTTGCTCTCCCTTGCCTGCTGTCCAAACCTCCAGATGTCTTGAAAGACAGATGCTCCAGCATGTCAAACGTTTGGCCCCTTTAAGATGACAAAGTATGGTTCCTGAAACACCCAATTACCAAAAATAATTGTGCTGTACTTAATAAATCCTCAGTGATGCAGCAAGCATATGGGCAAGGCAGTATGGTAGATGTCACACAGCAAGAATAACGACAACAGACGTGCTCCTACCGAGTCCTTTCTGGAACAGCCACTCCCGTTTCCTACTCCCTGTTTCAAGATTGAAAAGTGGAGCACATTAATGAATGGTCTGGCCTTATGAGAAAAAATATACATTCTATGATCTGGCCAAGTGTCCCTCCCAGACTCCCAAGACAACCCTTGTCCATCCTTGGAGTTCCAGGCTCTTCTATATACTTTAGTTGTCGTGGACTCTTCAGAAGGCTTCACCTTCCTTCCTGCTCTCTCCTGCCGCGTCAAGAGTCTTTAACTCTCATTTAAAAAAAAAATCAGATTGACAAATGTTCAATTCTAGAACCCCTTTCTATCCTTTCATCCACATAGCTGTGTGACTTTCCTGTGTCACCCTACATCTCATCCAGAAGAAGGAAGTCACTGACCCTCGTACCCTCAGGGCTGCCCAGAGCCTCTGGTTGTATGCTACAGCAGTGGCCCGAGCTTCTTCCCTCTGCTCTGTAAGCCAACTCAGCGCAAAGACCACACATTCCTGAGAACCAAGTAGTTTCCCATCCCTTGTCTCTTCTAGTTTCAGGGCTTTCCTGCTTTAACCACTGCTGGGACCTCATCTTCTAGGTTCAAATCTCAGAGGCAGTCAGGCAGCCCTAAGTGAGCCACTGAAGAGAGTTCAACCATGTGCCATTTCTGGGTCTACCATGTGCTTCCCAGCAAAGACTCCCCCACTGAGGGAGGTACCCCCTCCTACAGCCCATGTTGCCATGGCGGTTCCCAGGTCTAGAGAGACTGAGTCAGCAAGGAGAGATACCCTGCTCCAGTTTCTCCATGAGCAAGTAAGAGGTGTGGTTTCCTCTGCTCTGACCCATCATACTCTCTCTTTTTTTTTAACCCGCAGCAAACTGGACTCAGTTTTGGGTCTCCAGCCTCTGGTTTCCTCTGCCTTAGAGACTACGGACAACCATGAATACAGGTGGAAACAAGTGGTGATCACCATCTCATATTTCTCTGTGAAGCACCCATGCAGCACTCCCGTGAAAAAGGTGTTCAAATCCTATAAAACTGTAAGTGGTCTCTGAAACACAGAATTATATTTAACAGGCTTGGCAAAACTCTCCCCACAATGAGGTCTTCCAGAATCAACCTCTGAGTCTCCCCGACTCAACTCTTCTCTCTTCTTTTACTCCCTAGAGCCAGAGGCAGCTTCAAGCTGCAGAGTATTGAGTGAGGGAGCCCTACTGGGACTGAGGCATAGTTGGAAGAAAGACAAAGTAGAGAAGAAAGCACTGGCCACAGAGAATTTGTTGCAGATGGGGGGGTGCTTGATCCCCCTACATATTTCTCATCAGCCTTCATCCTTAACTCTGCCTCACTCTCTCTGAGAACCTCATCTCCAATTCCATTAAGAAAATTGCCTCCTTCCATCCAACCACCAATCACATTATTTCTACACCCATCACTCATCTTTACTGCATTTCATTCTCCCTGTTTGTGACTATTCCCCACACTGGTACCTTTGACATCACCCTCCCCACCTCCTTAAAAACATTTTTCATCATTCTTTCCCTCCCTGCTCTATATCTGAAATCTCTCTCCCTCTCTCTCTCCCGGCACTTTCCCTCCCGAAAATAAGCATGCTTGTCTTCCCCACTCTTTTTCAAAATTCCTACCTTAACCCTGTGTGGTTGACAGAATAATGCCCCCTCTGCCCTGAACGTGTCCACATTCCAATCCCAGGAACCTATGCGCATGTTATGTTACATGACAAAAGAGACTCTGCAGACGTGATTAAGTGAAGTATCTTAAGATAGGGAGCTCATCCTGGATTATCTGGTGGACCCAAAGTAATCATAAGGATCCTTATAAGAAGAATGCAGAAGGGTCAGAACAAGAGAAGGAGCTAGGACCATAGAAACACAGGTCAGAGGGATGCCATTGGTGGAAAGGGAGCATGAGCCTAGGAATAAAAACAATCTCTACAAGGTTAGAGGCAAGAAAGAGATTCTCTAGAGTCTTCAAAAGGAGTGAAGTCCTGCCAACATCTTGATTTTAGCCCACGAGACCTGTTTTCCAACTTCTAACCCCCACAACTGTAAGACAAAAATTTTTTGGTTGTTTTCAGCCACTAAGTTTCTTCAGTTTGTTATAGCAGCAAATGGAAGCTTATATACCCTGCATCCTTCTTTAGCTAATCTTCAAGACTTTCTTCTCTCTCATCCAAACTGGCTCACCTTTTTTTTCCATTAACTCCTCAAATCACTGTAATCTCTTCTCAGAGAGAAACACCCAACGTATTTTCCTGCCAATTCCCATTCTGGAACATTCCCTTATGTAGAACATAGTCTCTTTGTCTCCTTCTCAAGCAGTGGCTATAACTCAAGAAGATAATGCATAAGATCTTTTGTAAAACAAAACCTGTTGCCTCAGACCCCGGTTGCCTTGAACATTGTTTGTTCATGACTAAGAGACTCTCCAGTAATTTTGTGGGCCTTCTCTGTGATTGAAAATATTTTCTCTCTGTGTGGATTTCTTGGAAGAAAGAGTAACACGGAAACACCTAGTTAAGGGTCTTTTACCCATTGTTTGTATTCCTTCAAATTCCCCCCTGCCCTCTGTCAGCTCTGGCCCCTCACCCTGGTCCCATCACTCCACCACCCCTTCCCTAACAAGACTGACTTTCCAGAGCCCTCCTCCAACTAGCCTCCCATTGCCCATTGGAATCCTGCCCTTCTCCAAATTCACAGCATGGCTCCTCTCAACCTCCTGAGGATTTCAACCTGCCAGTGAGGTCCTGGCTCCCCTCCCTTCTTCTGACCTCTCCTGTTCTCTGAGTTTAGCTGTTCTGTCTTTTCCCTGTGAACCTTCTCCTGGGCCCCATACGGTAAGTGCCATCTGCATGGATGGGGAAGAACGTACATTGAAACGTCTTTAATGTCACTGAATGGAGATTACTACCAAGGAGACCCAAATCCACTCTGTACTGTCTGATCTATGGATGGAAGGGTCTGGGTGAGTTCTCCCCAGACATGTCCCTCTGTTGAGGAGAGCTGACTACCTCATGTCTCTGGCTCAGCAAGTTTGTCCTGTTTGGCCTACTTTCTTCTTGCACACATCTCTTGTGGCATCTAGTTTTCTCAGCTTGGCTAACATGTGAAGCTACCACATCTCAGACTTTTTTCTGTTTGAACTCCAAGTTCTGAGACAAAGGGTCTTGACTCCGCTCCTCCTTGAAGGAGGCTCAGCTGCTGAAACTGTCCATCACCCCGTGCTGGCATCCTCTGGGATGGCTTTCATGTGGGAAACACAGCAACAGCAGGCCACCCAGCAGAAGCCCCGTGGTTGGTGGCCAGCCATCCCCAGGGTCTCTGCCTGGGCCTCTTCCTTTTCCTTCCTTATGGACAAACTCACGTATTTCAACCATACCTCCTCCTCGAAAGGCCTGATAGGATTGACAAAGAACCACAACAAATAAACAGAAGCAAGCTTTAGAATATAAAATACTTGACTGCCAAAATGCATTTTTAAATTTTCAGGGGAAGGGTGGGAAGGTAAAATTAAGAAAGCCTGCTAGATGGATGCATCAAATCTAGAAGGTCAAACCGTCGACATAGAAACCCCAGAAAGATGTACTAGAATCCCACTCAAAAATGGAAGAAAATTCCCACAGCAAAAGAGAACGCTGGCCCTCAGATTAAAAGGCCCCTCAGACAGCTGGATGCTGGAGAAAGGATTCAAACCCAGACATATCCCCATGAGGTTTCAGAACCTCAGAACGAAGCAGACGGTCCTAAACTCCTAGACTCTAGAGAAGGAAACGCAGGTCACTTAAA
Organism: Ailuropoda melanoleuca; assembly: GCF_002007445.2. Lineage (NCBI taxonomy): Eukaryota > Metazoa > Chordata > Mammalia > Carnivora > Ursidae > Ailuropoda > Ailuropoda melanoleuca. The sequence continues at coordinate 2,746,863 of NC_048226.1, forward strand.
CAGAAATAAAAATTAAACAAGATCCTCATCAGTGATCCTGGGTGATCTATGACAAGAGAACACCCCGTTCTTTGGATGGGACAGTGTCTTCAGAAGTTCAAGCAACTGATTGGTCGGAAGAGAGATACGGGAGACAGTAGCTGTAAGCCAGCAGAGCAGGGAAGGGCTAACCCTGTGACAGCAACACACTGGACCAGGAAGCCAGCCGTGCAGAGGCCAACAGGCTGGCTGAGACTCAGCCACACGTCAGGGGTCTCACATCTGGCCCTAGAGTAACTACTGCTCGCGTAGGATGGAGAGGCACCGAAGATGGTGGTGGTGGAGAAACACCATCCCCGCTCCCCGGGGCTCACGGTCTAGCCCAAAGGAAACAAGCTAGAGTTGGCCCCAGTCTCCCCTGCAGATACACAGTGTCACCGTCCCCTGGCTCCATCGTGCGGCTGCAGCTCCTTGACCTTGTGGTGAAGCCGCATGTGACTCAGTTGCTCAGCGGCTGGGAGTCCAGTAGGAAAAGGGGGTTCCAGGAACGACACTCCCATTCCATCCCATGACCCCTTCTTCTGCTTTCCAAACCCAGTTGCTTCCTTGCACCCTTCAGCACCCCTGCCCACCCTGAAGGGCAGCCCTAGGTGAGAGGTCAGCACCCCACTTCGGTCTGGGTCCCTCTGGACTGGGCTGGGCAGAAGCTCCCCCAGAGCATGGCCGGCGGTGGCCTCTTGTCTGAGGCAGACCCACCCCTATTTGATATCCTTTTGGATTTCCAATCAGAACAGAATGGAGGTGTGGTCAATGCAGAAAGTAATTCGATATGTGTATGTGATAAAACCGCCATTTTACCCTGAGAGAGAAGGAGCTCAGAGACGGAACAGAGAAAGAAAGACAATTGGACGTTAATCGCTACTTTATAGCAGAACAAGGGACAGAGAATGCCTTGCATTCTTTATTATCAGTCCTCCCCTGAATTACAAAATAAACAGGATAAAACGTCGCATTTTCTCTACGTGGACTGAAGGGTGGCATTAAGAGGCTCTGGTCATTAAATTTAATTGGAGCCAGATTTATAAAACAGACTGTGGGCTGTTGGGGGCGAGGCCTGGGCACCATCCGCCCTCCGCTTCTCGTAAACACTGGCCATTATAAAGGATGCTGTGATGTCGTATGTGAAACAGAATTTAGACATAAGTGCCTCACACACGGATCAAAATGGGATCTAACTTCTGTTGATGATTACAAGATTTTTGTAAGTAAATCATGGCTGGATGTCCTTCTTTGTGAGGGACGGCGTTCCACAGCAGGATTGATATTTAAACGCTAGGGATAGTACTTTTGCTAGGGCTCTTACAAAATTAGTCATAAAAAACCTGTTTCCCCTCCTTGATCCAGCGCAGGCCCAGCAGGTTGGATCCGTCAAAGGTAAGACTGCTCCTGTCCAAAATCATTCCCCTGCCGGCTTTCAGACAGACCTCCTCCCTCCAGGCAGACAGACGGACAGCACTGTGTGGGGGAAGCCGGGGGCTGGTCCCAGCATCAAAAACAGCACTTTCAGAGCAGGGGGTGCCTTTCTGGGATGACAGCAGGGAGCATGGACCAAAAGTAAAGACGGGGACAAGTCCTGGATGACAGCAATAAGTGCCAAGGCAGGGTGGGAACAAAGGAGAAGGCAGTGGGGTCGAGGTGGCAGCTTGGGGAAGGAGAAAGGGAAGTGAGAGCACAGGGGAAAACAGGCGTGTGGAGAGAAGCATGCGAGGAGCGAAGCTGGCCAAGCGATGGGGCGACAAGTGACTCTCCGCACCTGGGTCAGAGCACAGCCTAAGATGGGGATGCGGGTGTGTAGAGAGCCAGATGGACACTCAGCTCCCTGTTTCCAGTTCCAAGGATTCCTTAACACGGGGATAGCGTCATACCCGTTTTCACCCACAGAGCGGCACCGTCAATGTCCTGGACGGAACAGAGTTAAGACTGATCATTCCGAAACTAGCGTTTAACTGAGCCGCTACTCTAGGCCACGCCCTCTGCCCACGTTCTTATTTCATTGAATCCTCATAAGCAGAATGTGAGAGATAGATTATTTGCCCTCCTGTTATGGATGGGAAAAATAAGTCTGAGGGCGATGAAATCATTGTCTTCACGGCCCAATACACAGTGACGTTTGTGCGCATGGAACGTCCTTGTCCTTAAGCATAAAACCAGAAGACTTGCACAGTGCTCTCAAAGTCTGCAAGCAGCCTAACAAATCTTATCTCATTTGNAATGAAATCATTGTCTTCACGGCCCAATACACAGTGACGTTTGTGCGCATGGAACGTCCTTGTCCTTAAGAAGCATAAAACCAGAAGACTTGCACAGTGCTCTCAAAGTCTGCAAGCAGCCTAACAAATCTTATCTCATTTGTTTTATAAACACTTACCTAGTGAAACAAGCTGGTCATTTATTAATACCCTGGTCGGAAAAATGAATAAACTGGGTTGAAAATTAACGTAAAGTCACACAGCCTGGAGAAAGTGCCAGAACCGTGGCCACGTGAGCCAGACCTCGCGAGTCCCCAACTGATGAGCTTCCAAGCCCCTTCCAGGCTGTGGAGAAGACCTGGGATCCATCCTTGAATAGAAGGGAGGGAGACTCTCCAAGGAACAGAGGATCAACAGTGAATAGGGGCAAAACGTACATTTTCCCTTTAATATTGTATTAGGTCAGGTAGCCTTGACCGATGGAACAGAGAAACTCCCACATCTCAGCAGAGTAACAAACAGAAGATTATTTCTCATATATAAACAAATAATTGATACATCATTTTTATATTTATTTAGCATACATTTACAAGATTATGTATAAAGAAGATGTGGTTGACGGAGGCCAAGTCCCAGCAGGGAGAAAAGGACACTCTGGCCAAGGGCTCCCCAGACTATTTCAGTTTCCAAGGCACCCTTTGCCCATCCCCACCCCTGCACTTCTGGGCCTCTGGACTCTCCTGCTTGATCTTCAGGGACCTCCAGGCATCTCCATGTCCTTCCTCCTCTTCTCCCATGCGTGCGTCTCTGGCATGCCGAAGAGTTCAAAGTCACCAGCAGCCAGGTGACCCAGGAAACCGAAACCAGGTTTCCTTATGCTCGCTTCTCCCAGCCTCGTTCGAAACCAGTGCCTTCCAAGATGTCAGTCTCCCCAAGCCACTTCACATTCCATTCCCAATGGGCCACTGACAAGGAAAGCTCCAGAGCTCCCTGGGGCATCTGGCAATGATGGCTGGGGCGTTCTTTACTCACCTGCTAGGTTGGAGCCAACCCAAGATGGGATACATGTCCCCATCTCTTCCTCTATGTTCCAGATGGTTCCCTTGCCCCAGCACTCAGCCAGCCTCTCCTCTCCCCCATTCTTTCAGGCACAGTGGGTTTTTTTTCTAGACACTACATCTCAGAACTGATCAAGCCATCATCCCAAATGAAAAGGGCAGCCGCAAATAGGATCCATTTAATGTCCAAAGCCAGCCAAACCCACAAAATGTACCCAGTCATCAAAAGCCCTTCCTCCCCCAGAAGTGCCTTGGGGTTCCCTGTGGGGCAGTCCAGGGATGACCCCATCAGAGCAGAGCCCCGGGACTGATGAGGTCATCTGGGGAGGCTCTTCCTTTACTGCTCAATATGCTGTCCCTGGGCTTTTTTGGTGACAAGCTGAGCCCGTCCGTGAGTCTCTGGAACTGGTCTGTAAGCTCCTCTCCCTCCAGGGCTCACCTCTGCCTCAGTGCCCAGAGGATGATCAGAATTGCAGCTGAAAGCAAAGGACCACCGCAGACAGCCTCCCTCCCAGGGCCTGCTTCCCCTCGTCTGGCACCGGCAGCCTTGGGAAGCCAGCGAGAGAACCCGGATGGAGCCCGGCAGGAGCCCCATGTGCAAAGAGGCATTCACCCTCCCATTAATTAACTAATTCATCTGATCAGTCTACAGACATATGCTGATGCCTTCTCTCTGCCAGTTCCCTTGCTGGTGATGGGGACAGGATGATTCACGGTCTCTCCCCCGGACCTCATCCCCGGAGATCTTCCTACCAGGAGTCTCTCGGTCCAGTCCAGCACCATCTCTCTGAGCAAAGAGTCTAGAGGGCCCCTTCCCAGTGCATGGGGCACCAGTCAGAGATTGAAATGGGAGTGGATTTTCTCCCCCCAGGGGTATGGGTGAAAGTTATAAAAACAATGCCCTTCAAGCCAAATTGGCCTTGGTCCCTATAAATTCAAATTTCTTCACGAATCGTGGGCTCTCCTCAACCCTTTGCATGGATCTCAGGAGCCTGATTCTGCTGCCCACTTGGGGGTGGCTAGGAGGGAAGGGGAGCATGGTGGTATTTAGACGAAGGGAGGAAAACCCATAGGCTCTGCCCAGAAGAATGTCCCCGTGGCCCGGTGGCAGTTCTTGGCCTTTGTAGTGCAGGGAACTGGGTCAAAGTTCAGTCACTCACACACACACACACACACACACACACACATACACACACACACACACACACACACACTGCTGATGTCCCTGGAGCCTCTCCCACCCGCCTGTGACCCACAGAAATCTCTCGTCCACGTAATAGCTAGGTTCACACCAGGTGCTGAGCCCCATTTTCCAGATAAGGCTGTGGATCCACTCTCCTCTCCTGGGCATGGGTGTCCCTCTAAGGTCAGCTATTCTGAGCCTCCTGTCAGAGCACCTGCTCCTGGGCCCATCCTGCTGGGCACTGGGAATGGGGGATGGGGGGATGATTCGAAGGCCTCTGATGAGAAGCCTCAAAAACACCCCACTTCACTGGTTTCTCTTCCGAAAGTGAAGAGCCTTACCCTCCGTCTCAGTCTAGGAGCAGGGGCTTCCTTTTCCTCCTTGCACGCCCCCTGCTTTTTTGCATCCTGTCCAGCTGTTTTTTCAGTCTGCGCAGCTGCCATCTGCTCACCCCACTGCTCTTGCAGGACTGGACATGTTTCTCTCTCTGCCTTCTCTTCCCTCGCGGCAGCAAGCCAAGCAACAGAAGCCGCCGACAGTAACCAGCCAGTCCAGCCGGGGTCACTGCCCGGGGTCTGTCCTCCTCTGCTACCACGGGGACAAGCTCTCCTGGGTCAGGTTCTGTCTCAGCTGCAAGGGGCCCATTGGAACTGCCTGGGGCTCTTGTGTTAATGTTGTCCACTGGAGAGCAAACTCTGATCTGTCCTGCAAGCTCAAAGGCTTGGTTGGGGAGCGGGGGGTCTGCAGCAGGGAAAACACAGTCTCTGTTTCCCATTCAATTGCTTCCTCCTTTAGGTTTTCCACCAGCTTCTCCAATGCCCCACAGGTCCAGCTGGTTGGCCTTGAGGGGGATCCCTCTTCAGCAGCCCACTGGCCTGCCCTAGACCTGGTGGGATTCTTTGTTTGAAAGGATCCAGACAAGAGTATCTTTCCTCTTCTACTAATGGAAACCATGAGGTCTCTGGATCCCTGCCTTATATATAACCTAAGGAATTCTTGGCAAAGAGCAATTTTTACACACACACACACACACACACACACACACACACACTCCACCAAGGAACATTGGCAATGTCTGGAGGCATTCTTGGTTGTCACATGGGGGTGGAGAGATGCTCTTGGCACGTGGTGGGCAGAGGCCAGCCATGCCGCTAAACATCCCATGGGGCACAGGACCAGGACGGCACCCTCAACAAAGATGGCCAGTCCCAAGATGTCAATAGTGGCCGCTTCGAGAATCCTGGACCTCAGGGTTTGGTATCAAGGGATCCTTAAGGTGCTCTCCAGCCTAGCAGTCTCTGAAACCCTATCGACTTCTTCCCATTCCCATCCCAGAGATTTCCCCTTTCCGATTTCAAGTTCTGAGTCTGGCGGTAAATATCCAATCAAGTGTGTAATTTCAAATAGACTAATAATAGTAACGCTTGAAAAAAATTGTATTCACCTTAAAGAAAGGATAACTCATTTGTATACACTGTGGCATACTTTGTATTTGTAGAGTACCTGCCCGTTCAATTTCTTTTTTTAAGTCTCTCCAATTTTTTTAGAGGACATGTTGGGGACATTTGTTTGTTGACTATTGGGTGAAGAAGTCCTGGGAGACTTCGAAAACAGTTTTTACCAGACCTTCATAATGCAGTTTTATCTCAATGGAGGAACATGTGATTTTTCCTGAGTATTACGTAGTTTAAGCAGAGGAAATACTGACCTCGTTAAAGGTAAGGCATTTTACATCAGCAAATGTATTTAAGGAACGAAAATGAATCTTATCTTTCCGTGAAGGCTTCTACAAGATTTCCCGATAGAGAAGTGTTCTCCTTGGCCCTGACAATGCCACAGCATGTTATCTACAGACCGGAGAGTGAGGAAATTGCCTTTCTCTACACATTTGCCTCTCTAGTCAAAATTCTTGAATTCAGATTAACCTCTAGAGTGAAGTCAAGTCGTTGACATCTGCTGTGTCTGAAAACTTGGAAGTCAGAAGCCAGCTCCTCAGCCAAACGCAGGGTGCAGGGAACTCAAAGGGAGGACGAGGTCAGGACAGTGTGCGTGTGTGGCCGTGGTGGCCTCGTCCAGGAGCATGGCTGTGTCGGGAGGGTGGGCGGCGGCAGGAAGTGGGGGTATGGGGGGTGAAGAGGCAAGGAAATAAGCAGGAAGGGAGAGACAATAGTGAAACAGGAGCATGGGGATAAGCCCTAGGACAGAAAGGCAGAGGAGGGGATGGAGAAACCAAGGTGGGGCAAAGCAGGGCAATGGGGATGAGGGGCCAGGAAGATGGCGTGAGTACAGTGCTGCACAAGAAACTCCACATTCTGGACTCCTTCGCGAAGCAAAATTTTAAATAACAAAAGTATGAATTTCTTCCTTGAAAGTTTCTTGACCTCTGAATGTGGGGCAGATGGGAAAGCCGGAGAGGTAGAGAGAGTGGGAGGAGGGTGGAGGGCTGCCCGAGCACATTACTGGGCCACGTGCACCCCCTCCTGCTAGAACAAATTGTCACAAAATAGCTTAAAAATGACAAAGTTTTATTATCTTATCGTTCTGGAGGTCAGATGTCCAAAATAGGTCTCACTGGACTAAAATCAAGGTGTCATCAAGGATGTGTCCCTTCTGAAGGCTCTAGAAAAGAATCTGTTTCCTCGCCCTTTTTAGCATTTAGAGACCACTCACATTCCTTGGTGTAAGACGCCCTCCTCCTTCTTCAAAGCCAGTGACTGCATCCCTCCTGTCGTCAGTCCTCCTTCGCTAACTCTCCTGCATCCTCATTTCCCCCATAAAGACCCCTGTGATTAGATTGCGTCCACCCAGACAAATCTAGGATCACCTCCCCTTCTCAAGGTCCTTCACTTCATCACATCCGTAAAGTCCCTTCTGCCACATAAAGGTCCCATAGACAAGAGTCTCTGGAGATTGCGATGTGAACATCTTCAAGGAGCCGCTTTCTGCCCATCACCCCCAACACTGAGTCCTTAGCCTATCAAGTCGGTGCTGTCATGGCGAAGGGGACGGAGTGGCACCCTCAGAAATTGCTCCCCTAGGAGTCCATCAGAAACAATATGGTATCCAGGGAAAAATCCAGAGATTAGTGACATCTTTAAGGATCCTGGGGATACAGGGTTAGAGACCTTGTCGGATCTCAGTTTAATTTACCAGTATGGACCCTCCAAAAACCAGATGGATCCTAGGGAATAACTGCTTCCACACGCTCAATTAAGTAGTACTGTCAGTTGCGTCGGCCCTGCACACTGTGGCATTTTGCTAGGACAAATTAATAAAACTTCCGGTACAAGGTATGCTGTCACCGATACGGCAAATTCATTATTTTCTATTCCAACCGGAAAAGAAGATCCGAAGCAGTTTGCTTTCCTAAGGATCAGACAACGGTATTAATTTGCAGTTTGCCTCAGGGCAACGTTAACACTCCTGCTCTCTACCGTAGTAGGTAGTCTGAAGAGATCTGAAGCCCCCGGACCTCCCACAGAACACGGCTCTGACCCACTGCACTGACGACATTGTGCTGATCCATCAGGAGGAACAGAGCTGGTGAGCACTCCGGGGGCCTTGGGAAGACATCTGCAGTTCAAAAGGTGGGAAATAAATCCCACAAAGATTCAGGTACCTGTCCCTTTGATAAATTTTTGGGAGTCAAGATGCCAGGGAGATACTGGGATTTTACCTCCAAAGTAAAACACAGATTGCTACACCTTGCATTGCCTACGCTGAAGAAGGAAGGTCGGCGTTTTGGGGCTCCACCTCTAGAAATACTGCTCTGGTCCACATACTGGTTGACACAGAAGGCTGGCAGCTTCCAGGGCAACCCGGGGCAGAAAGGAGCTGTGTGCAGTCTTGCCACATGGGCCAATCTGGCAGACCGTGTGATGTTGGCAGTGTCTGGGGTTAGCAGAAGATGCGGTATGGAGTTCATTGCAAAGGCCCATGGGAAAAATCATAAGCAGGTCCCTGGGGTACTGAATCGAGGCCCCATCATCTACAGCAGAGACTTATATGACTTTCAGGAAATAGCTCATGATCTATAATTAGGGCCTGGTAGAGACGGAAAGTCTGATCATGGAGCCTCAAAAGAACGTGTGTCCGTAGATGCTCGTTACGAGCTGGGTTCTCCAAGTCATAAAGTCAGATGGCTCAGGAGCCCGTTACTAACTGAAAACAACGAATCCAAGACTGGGTCTCACAGGACCAAAAGGCACAAGGAAGGTGCATGAACGGGTAGCCCAGATGCCCAAGCCACCCACCACAATTAGCTCAGCTCACGTGGGACCAACTGAAGGAGGAGAAAAGGTCTAAGCTTGGTTCACTGCTGGGTCGGCTTGGGGTGTGGGCACAAGCAGAACAGGCAGCAGCTGCATTTTAACCACATTCGGGGTGGTCCCGAATGACTAGTGAGGGGCGCATAGATGAACTTGGGAAATGGGCACAGTATGTGGTGAGATTTTATCACCCGTCAGCGCCCACCAGAAAGCGTCCCCCATGGAGGAGCTGGCAGACAACCAGCTAGACAAAATGACTCGGCCAGTTGGCTTTCGTCAGCCTTTGTCATTGGCCACCCCAGAACTGGCACCATGGGTGCAGGAACAGAGCGGCAGAGGCCACACGTGGTCCCGATGGCGTGGACTCCCACTGACCACGGCCAGTCTAGTCGTGGCACGTCAGAACGTTCAGTCTGCATCCATGGAGCGCAGCGTTAAGCACAGGAAATGGCGCTATTCCCGGAGGAGACCACCAGGCACGGAGCAGCAAGCTGACTATTTCGAACCCCTCCATCCTCAGAGGGTTGGCTGCTCGTCCTCTCTTCCAGGTTTCCTGACACAAACCAAGCCTTAGTCAGGCCAGGCGGATCTACTCAACTACCTGTCTGACGACCTCAGCCTTAACCCTGACTTTGGCAAATTCCTGGCCCATCCAGTCTCAGCTCTTAAAGTAGTTCTACTGCCATTTGTCCAATATTTATTCCCTCCCCTTCAAACTTCACCTTTTGTTTAAGATGACGCTGTGCACAGCTAAAAGCTTGATTTCCCAACCCCGGGAGCAGTTCTGGCTAGTGAGAGGGAGTCCCGAATGAAGACGCAGACGCTCACGGGGAAGTGCCTCTTTACGGCCCCCGATGCCCCTTCACTAGGCCTTCCCCCCTCTCTTCATGCAAGGACAGGAAAGAGGGCTGGAGAGGCAGCAGCCATCTCGGGACCTTGAGGCACCAAACACGCAACACCGTAGACAGAGCAGTGGTCCCTGGTTGTGTCTCTGAACCAGCAGACCAGCCCTGAGCCGCCTCCTCTGGGGCTGTCTAGCTGTAAATCCGGTCAAACTCGGCTTTAGCCACTATGGGAAGTCTCGTAGGCTGAATTCTGTCCCCCGAAAAAACGTATGCGGCGGTGCTCACCCCCAGTATCTCAGAATGTGACCTGATTGGGAGACACGGGTCTTTACAGAGGTAATCAAGTGGCTGGGTCCCCTGGGCAGTATGGCTGGTGTCCTTCTAAAAGGCGCGGATTTGAACACAGAGACACACACAGGGGGAAGACGATGGGAAGAGACGCGGGAGAAAGCAGCCACCGACACACCAAGGACAGAGGCCTGGAATGGGTTTTCCCTCCCGGCCCTCCGAGAGAACCGGCCCTGCTGACCCCTTGATTTCTGCCCTCTCACCTCCAGAACCTGGGACGGCGAATTTGTTGTTTAAGCCACTCCGTGTGGGATGCTTTGTCAACCCAGGCAAAGCGACACAGGAGGGCTTTCTGTTAGTGAAAATGGTCGTATTCCCCTATGATGCGGCCAGATAGCCTCCGGCTCCTCTCCTTCCCAGCACTCAACCCACACGTGACCTCAGCTAGCAGCGGCTGTCATGCAACGTTCAGAAAAATCTCCCGCTCTGGATGACTGGTCAGTGAGCTGTAGGGATAGCCGCTAAATTCTACTTACACGTAAGGAGCCAGCAAGAACCACCAGGGGGATTCTCAGAAATCTCAGCAAGAGGCTGGGGCTTAGTTCCTTCCTCTCGCATGGGGGCATCTGGCTCCCAACGGCTCCACACGTAAGGACTGCCCATGGCCACGGAGTTATCAGAACCCGATTCCATAAGCACTGCACGGGGATGAGTTTTTGCGTTCCTCCCGTCTTGTGTGCCAAACCCCGCAGACTTCCCTAATTGGAGAAGCTCCTAAGTTTGACTGATTACCTTTGGACGTGGTTTTGGATGATATTCTAACCATTAAGGGAGGATTAATTGGGTTGCCCTGGAAGGGACTTCATTCTGGTTTCCAAATTTAATATATGGCCAAGTTCCTCCAAGAACCTGCAAGGCCTGGCTCACTCCCTCTTCTAGAGCAAGCTGCTTGGCAGCTCCTACCTACAAGCAGAGGGCAAGATGTTTAGGCAGGAGATTCAAAATCCCCCCCTTCACCCCTTCCTCGGTCCCAAGCTTCTCATAAATGTTTGAGTGAAATTGAAGGTGGTTTTTCTCCCTCAATGGGAAATATAGATTGGAGGTTTTCATTCATTTTGATCCTGTCTTTGGAGTGGGGTTGCTGGGATCTAACTGGCACGCACTCCTCAATGTATATTAATGAAGACTGAGCTCTTGAAATTAAGCTTTTATGACAATAACACACTTACGTTCATGCTCATACAAGAGAAGATGTAAAATACCCCTACGAATAATACATGGATCTTAAAAGCTTCCTGGTAACAACCGCTGGTCTTTGATACTTAATTAACACGAAGCCGGAGCCAGTGTAAGATACGCTGTTTAGCAGATCCTCATGGCAATAAAATAGTAATGTACTTATTTATTCCTAGATGTCATCTAGATAGAGTTAACCATGCTTTTTTGTTCTGAGATGTCACATTCAGTGAGTCTGGGGGTCAAACATGCTCTCGTTAGATGCACGTGCTCACGTGTGACACTGTGAGCAGTTCTTATCTACCGCACTTGGAACACGGTCTAAACCAAGCTTCTCCATCATGCGGCATCTCTAGGGTATTTATTCCATGTGTTTCACCTCGTTTCAACATGCTGTATTTCAGTGTTCACCCCGGTAACACCTGCTTCCTAGTTCTCGCCCTTCCTCGTAGTTATTATCTGTTGATTATTTGCATCTCGTACATTTGCGTGCTTAATCTCCCTTCCCATCTTTGGGTTCTCTTCTAAAGTGTTAAATTGTTTCTTCTTTGGCTTCCACAGTTTAACCTTACTTCAGAAAACCTCCAGGCCAATTTTTAGGAGCTATACTTGTACACTTCTTAAAAATCTTCAGCCTTTGACTAGATAAATAAATGCTCAGAAACACAAGATTTTTATTTAAAAAAACAAACAAACACTGATTCTCTGTAGTAAGCTTAAAGCAGGTGATGAACGTTTCACCCGAAATGTTGTAGAATTTCTAAACTGAATTTCAAAAAAATGGACTCAATGAAGGCTCAGAAATGTACACATTCCTATAAACAGAATGTATGTACCTGTTTCCTATTAGTATGTGTATAAATCAACAACAGAGGTTTTCAAATAATCTAACTGTATATTCGTTGGTTAGAACAATTACGTAAAAAACACATTCAGAAGAAAGCTGGGAAACATTTTTAAGCTACACACACACACACACACACACACACACACACACACACACACGAACCTGAATGAAATAAACAAGCCCATGGGGATCTTCCGAGACAGTCACCTCTTTCTATGGCTGTCTGGGCTTTGTTTCCAAATGCATAGTTTGCCTAAGGATAGAAATGGACCTTGTAAATATACCTAATCAGATAACCCTAAAGCAAATTGGTTCCAGTCGTACACAAACCATGTCCCTGCCGAAGAGAGTTCTTTCCTTATTTGAAGTCACCCACAGCAGAGGTAGCCCTTCCCCGGGGCTCTCCTGAGCTCTCCGGTGAGCCTGCGAGTAGAGGTGGGCAAGGTCTGATTTCTCAGCACAGTCAGAATATGACTAGGCACAGCCACGCACGAAAGCTGCTTTTTCCCAGAAGGGCTTTTTTCCTGTCTGCCCTCCCCTGGTGGGAAGGAATTCTGTGATAAACAAAAATATATCTAAAAGAGGGACATGACCTAGAATAGCGGACTTCATAGTGACCATAGCGTGGTTACCAGCAGCGGGCAAGGGAAGTAATAAGGAGTTTCCATTTGGGCAGATGAAAAAGTTCTGGGCATGGACAGCAGTGATGTTTGCATAACAGTGTGAATGCGCTTAATGCCACTGAACTGGACATTAAAAAATGATTAAAATGGTAAGTTTTGGGCTATGTATATTTTGCCACAGTTTTTTTTGTTAAACATATAACATGTATATATTAGTAAAATCACACCCAGACATTATGCCTTGGGAAGCTGTCAATAGGAGAAAGATCTGGTTGTCTTGTGGGTGCCCCTCTCCGTAGACTCAGACAAGCTTACACTCTCTCCGACAGCACAGTGCAAATGTGCCTCCCGTGGGGAGGAGGTGTTAGAACCGCTAGGACTTGAAGCTTCTGCATGACGAAGGAAACAACCAATAAAACTACAAGGCAACCTACAGGATGGGAGAAGATATGTGCAAATGACAGATCCAATAAAGGGTTAGTATCCAAAATATATATAGAACTTACAAAAGTTAACACCCAAAAAGCAAATAATCCAATTAATAAATGGGCAGAAGACACACATAAACGCTTCTCCAAAGAAGACATCCAGATGGCCAACAGACACATGAAAAGATCTCAACATCACTCATCATCAGGGAAATGCAAATGAAAACGACAATGAGATCCCACCTCACACCTGTCAGAATGGCTAGAATCAACAACACAAGAAACAACAGGTGTTGGCGAGGATGTAGAGAAAGGGGAACACTCCTGCACTGTTGGTGGGAATGCACACTGGTGCAGCCACTGCAGAAAACAGTGTGGAGTTTCCTCAAAAAGTTAAAAATAGAACTACCCTATGATCCAGCAATCACACTATTGGGTATTTCCCCAAAATACAAAAACACTTACTCAAAGGGATACACGCACCCCAATGTTTATAGCAGCATTATCTATAATAGCCAAACTATGGAAGCAGCCCAGGTGCCCATCAACTGATGAATGCATGGAGAAGATGTGGTATATACACAATGGAATATTATTCAGCCATAGAAAAAAATGAAATCTTGCATTTGCAACAATATGGATGGAGGTAGAGAGTATGATGTGAAGTGAAACAAGTCAGTCAGAGAAAGACAAATACCATTTGATTTCACTCACATGTGGAATTTAAGAAACAAAACAAACAAGCAAAGGAAAAAAGAGACAATCCAAGAAACAGATTCTTAACCCTAGAGAACACACTGCTGGTGACCAGAGGGGAGGCGGGGGGATGGGGGAAGCAGGTGATGGGGATGAGGGAAGGCATCTGTGACGAGCACAGGCTGATGTATGGAAGTGTGTACACCTGAACCGAATACGACGCTGTATGTTAATTATGCTGGAATTAAAATGAATAAGTAAAAGTTTATCATTTGAGAAGAGAAAAAGAACTGCTAGGAGAAAGAGCCAGAAAATTGCTAGAAAAAGAACTTCGCATCGGTCCTCTAGGATGGAGCTGGAACCCTCGCGAGAGGACACCCCTACGGAGAGTACCAGGACCATGGCAGAGAAGGAAGGGAGAGGAGGCTAAGCTGGTGGAGGGAGACCCGCGCGCCCATCTCACGTGGTCTCTGGCCGGAGCAGGCGACTCCGTGAGAAACGTCAGGTAGTGGTGTGCAGCCCCTGTACCCCCAGTCCCTGCAGCCCCCTCACGATAGTCCAGACACAGAACAACCTCCGTGTCCAACGACAGGTGACCGGATAAAGGAAATGTCGTGTCTTTGTACATAAGGAATAGTACTCAGCCTTATAAAAGGAGGACATCCTGTCACCTGCAACAAAACGGCCGGGACTGGGGAACATTGTGCCAAGTGATGGAAGCCAGACCCAGGAGGACAAAAACTGCGTGATCTCACGTATAGGTGCACCCTGAAATAGTCCAACTCATAGAAGCAGAGAGTAGAACAGTGATTAGAAGGGGGTAGAGGGAAGGAGAGATGGGGAGGGGATGGTCAAGGGTACAAGAGTTCAGTTACACAAGAGAAACAAGTTCTGGAGATACACTGTAGAGCAGAGTGCCATTAGCTAGCAAGGCCGCATCACATACTTCCACTGTGCACGAGTTTTATATTGTGTTCTTACAACTACCACCAATACTATACTAATAATAATAGTAATAGAGGCAGGAGGAAACTTTGGGAGGTGATGGATATGTTTATGGTCTTAATGGTGGTGATGGTTTCACAGGTATACGCTTATCCCCAAACTCACTGAACTAAATACATTAAATTTGTATGTAAAAATGTATATAAATCCATATATACAATGGAATATTACTCAGCTATCAGAAAGAACGAGTTCTCAACATTTGCTGCAACATGGACGGCACTGGAGGAGATGATGCTAAGTGAAATAAGTCAAACAGAGAAAGACAATTATCATATGATTTCTCTCATCTATGGAACATAAGAACTAGGATGATCGGTAGGGGAGGAAAGGGATAAAGAAAGGGGGGTAATCAGAAGGGGGAATGAAACATGAGAGACTATGGACTCTGAGAAACAAACTGAGGGCCTCAGAGGGGAGAGGGGTGGGGGAATGGGATAGACTGGTGATGGGTAGTAAGGAGGGCACGTATTGCATGGTGCACTGGGTGTTATACGCAACTAACGAATCATCGAACTTTACATCAGAAACCAGGGATGTACTGTATGGTGACATAATATAATAAAAAAACATTAAAATAAAAAAAAATAAGTGCATATGTACCACGTTTTATGTCAATCATACATCAATGAAGTGGTTCCTTTTTTTTTTTATATAACAGAGAAGGAGAGAGTGAGTGCAGACAGGGGAGAGGGGCATGCAGAGGAGAGGGGGAGAGAGAGTCCCAAGCCAGGCTCCACACTGAGCGCAGTGCCCTATGTGGGGACTGAGCTCATGACCCTGAGGTCATGGCCTGCATCGAAATCAAGAGTCAGAGGCTTAACCGACTGAGCCACTCAGGCGCTCTAATCAAGTGGTCTCCAAAGAAAAGCGCTCAACAGCGTCTTCTGGACCCCCATCCACTTACGGTTTCTAACCCCTGCCCCACTCCTCCCCAGTAAGGCCTAAGGTGTTCGGAAAAACAACACGCCCGACCGACACCTCCCAGCTGGCCAGTGGCCAGAGCCCATGATGAGACTCTCCTGGGGGAGTGTGTCCAGTCCTTGCCACGTCTGGCCACACGCCAGCAGCAGGTGTGATGGAGCTTGGACAGTCTGTGTGAGCACTGACCTGAGAATGTGCCGGCAGCACGACCAGGCCGAAAGCAAACGAATGGGAGGAGGTGTCCCTGCTCTGAGTCACTGGAGCTAAAGACGAGCGGGCCCAAAGACAGATTTCCTGCAGATCCAAAGCCCTCGAGCTGGGTAGCGTGGACGTGAGAAGATTCCGGGTGTCATGGTCAGGATCTGCAAATCTCTGGTGGGCTGGCTGTCAGGCAAAAGAGAAATTGGACTTGATCTATAAAGCGAAAGCTGCCGGGTGAAGTTCCGGCTTTTGGCTGCGGGCAAAGACCAGCTTTCTCACAGGTGGACCTGACCAGAGGCTCAAGACGGGTGACTTCCGTGGCCGCAAAACTCTTCAAGGAAACGGTGGGTGGACGAGGCAACTCCAGCATTGGGGGAGATAGTGTTTCAGCAAGACTACATTTAAGCTCCCTTCTTGCACCGAGATCCTGCTATGCCCGGGAGCCCCTCATCTCACTCCCCTCCTTCCCAATCCGGCTGCAGTTGCCCTGGCCTGGGACCCTCACCTCCTCACCTCCTCCATCTGGGGTCACTGATCTCTCTTTCCCGTCCTGCTTGCGACCAGCACTTTCATCTTCCTAAAATAGCGTGTTCCTGAGGGAGCCGCTCTGTCCAAAGACCCATTCCCAACCACATACCCACATCCCACGTAAAGGCTTCTCTCTACCTTTCAAGTCCTCAAGAACCTCTCCCCACCGCCATGAGCGCATAAACCCTCTTCCCGTGGGCCTTCCTTTCTCTGCCTCACCACACTTCCACTTGGATCTGTGTTTTTTAAAATAACGCATTTCTTAGGCAGAGGGGAAGGTGCAGGCAAAGGCTCAAATATGTAAAAACATGAGATGTATGCAGGAAACAGTAAGCAAAAGCATTTGCTCCAAAACTCTATGGCCCTCCATTCACTCACCCCTCAAACATCTTCATTCCTCTGTGTTGACTAACAATGACCCAGCCCCTGAGACTTCAAGTCCCCACATCACCCTGTCGCTCCCTACACTCCCGGGGGTCCCCTCTGCCACCACACTGTCCGCTCTACGAGGTGGAACCATATGAAATTGGCATTGCTGGGGCTCCAGAAGGCCCAACATCAGCGATTTCACATGACTCCGTGGAACATGTTTGCAAGGCCCTTTCAAAGTCTCTCCTCTCCTCTGGTTATCCCAGATGCTCTTCGCAGCTCTCACACTGAGCCATCTGCCTCCTCCAGGATCAGGGCCCTGGCTCCTCACCAGCGCCCCCGGCCTATCCTGGCTCCGTCCCAGTCCATCCGGCTCATGGTTACCGGAAAGCAATATGAAAACCGTATCCCCTGAATGCCTGCAGGACACACCCCAAAACTCTCAACCAGGCCTTCTGGGCCCTCTACCATCTACAAATGACCTGTTCAGTTCAACAGGAGCCCTCCCTGGAGGGGTCCCTGGACCTCACCCAGCCCCGTGGTTCCCAAACCTGGCTTCCCGTCAGAATCTCAGGAGCTGTTACCTCATCAGTCTCTCAGTCCATCACTCCAGCTTTACGGTCATTCATATACGGGCTTACTATGCCTAGCACTTCACAATGTTCTTTAATTCATAGATTACTCCTTCGAATAATTTTAGGTTCACAGCAAAACTTAGCAAGAAAGTGCAGAGAGTTAGGGGCGCCTGGCTGGCTCACGATTCTCGATCTCGGGGTTGTGAGTTTGAGCCCCACATTGGTTGTAGAGATGACTTGAAAAATAAATTCTTTAAAGAAGAAAAAGTCTGGAGAGTTTTCGCATACCGCCTCCCCCCCGCCCCCCACACATAGCCTCTCCACCATCGATATCCCACATCGGTGTAGTGCATTTCTTACAGTCAATGAACCAACACTGACACATCATCAACTAAAGAAAAATATTTTAGAATGGGTAATACTTATTGTTTAAAAAGACACAAACACTACAAAAGGATACACAGCAAAAGGTAAGCCTCTCCCCAGCCCGACCCCTGACCCCCAGCCTCCCTCCTCAGAGGTATATTCTGTATATACACGATCAGACCTGCCTGTATGTCTCCACAACCAATTTTAATAAAAATGTAGTTTACTATATAGATGATAATGCATCTTAATTTTTTCTATTAACAATACATATTGGAGATTGTTTAATACCAGTACAAAGTAAAAGCCTTCCTTCTTTTCCACGGCCACCTGCAGGGTTGTCCAAGGTATATATTTACATCTTTAACTAACCACCCCCTTCTGATGGATGGATGGACTTTGTTCAAATGCAGATTCCCAGGCTCCTCCCACAGGTATTGACTTTCAAGGGGTAGATCTGGGAATTTTTATTTTATGCAACTTTTCCAGGTTCCTCTCATGTAGGCATCTCAGGGGACAAAGCAGTTTACAAAGCAGGAAGTGTGGATGAATGAACCCATCTGGGAGGTCCCCCATATAGGTGTGGCTGTGAAAAGCGACCCCAAATATCAGAGTCCTGCTTATAGAGAGCTTCCCAGCGATAATTGTCTTGCAGAGCCATGCACTGCTGTCGAAGTACCTCCTGGGTTATAAAGGAACGTTACGGCAATGCCATCATGGTTTTAATGAGAAATGGGTTTTACTGGACTCTAAATCCCTGGGCGGTAGGGTGAGATATTTTCAGTAAGCGGTATATTAAATGTACTCATAACACCTTGAAGTCACTTCTGAATTTTCTGTAAAAGCAGTTTTCTACATATCTGCACAGGGCACAGTTAGAAAGATCTTGGTTTCCAGAAATCTCTAGTCTCCACTTCACCCATGACTCCCTGTTGGGCAAGGCATTTAAACTCTGTTTCCTGGGCTGTGAAAGGAGGACAATCACAATATCCACTTTAGCCACCTCCTCAGGGGATTGCCGTGAGGTCATTTAAGTAAAAGCATTTTAAAAAGTGTAATGTCTCCTGCACAAAATAAAATAATGGCATTGTATCACTTTTAAAGATACATTGTCCATCAAAATGCTCCTATATAGAAGATTCCGCCTAGGCAAAACTGACTACCACCACTCATGCATCCTACTTTGAATTTTTCACATTCTTTTTGACCTATGAAAATAATATAATTATATGGTTGAAAAAACCCCAAAGGTCATGAGGATATAAAATGAAAAAAAAAATCCATATAGCAAACAAATGGATTAACAGATAGTGATAGATAGCCTTCCGTAAGCCACACGTTATCCTAAATGCTCCTCAGAGCAACACTTTAATAGTAATACCATTACTCTTATCATCCCCATTTCATAGATGATAAAACTGAGGCATAGAGAAGGTTAGTAATTTTCCCAAGTCACAGATAGTGCCAGAGCCGGTGCTCTGTCATCGCCCCCAAATAGCCATCTCATCCCCAAGGATGACCACTGTTCAACAGTTAACTGCATATCTGTATAGTCCTGGATTTCCGCATAACAAATTGCCAAAAAACTTGGACACTTAACACAAAATGCATTTGTTGTCTCACAGTTTCTGTGGTTCAGGAATCAGGGTTTGGCTTAACCGGGAACCTCTGTCAAGGTCTCCGCCAGGTTTCAGTTGATGTGCTGGCCAGAGCTGTGGTCTCATCTCAAGATTCAGCTAGGGAGTCTCTGCTTCCAAGCTCGTTCTCATGGTTGTAGGCTGGTCTCAATTCCTGACAGGCTCCTGGGCCGAGAACCCCAGCTCCTCGTGGCCACACAGAGACTGCCCCTCGGTTTCTCACCCCGCGGACCTGCCTCTCAGGGCTGCCTCAGGACGCGGCTCTATCTGGAATGAACCATTTGAGAAATCGGAGCCTGCACAGAAGCCACAGTCCTTCTATACCTAACTTCAGAAGTCACATTCCGTCTCTTGTGCCATAGTCTCTTCATTAGAAGCAAGTCACAAAGTTCCACCATCACTCAAGGGGAGCGACTACCCGGGGGTGACCATCGGGAGGTGGGGATCACTGAGGGTCGGCTGGAAGGCTGCCTATCATGATAGGCTTGGAAACTTTTCTATGCACACAAAACTTTGCTTTCTCAAAAAGCCTATCTTTTGCATTTCGCCTTTAACAGATATCAAGGTGATCTTCCCGCTTATTATAACGTGGAGAATTCCACTATGCACAAGTTATAGAACTTAATAAACAAATCCCCTGTTGATGGGCATGTAGGTTATTTCAAGTAAAACAGCCTTTTCTCACTAATTTTCTGAATGTGTACGGAGTACGCTTGTGGGCTCTGTGTCGGGTGTTGGGGGCTCAGAGATGGAAGGACGAGACTCCCAAACCTGGAGGCATACTCAGCCTTGTGCGGCAGAAAGACAAGTCAACGCATAATTGTGCTGCCATGGAAGGGGGTAGAAGGCGCCCTAAAGCCCAAAAGAGGGGCTCGGCATGTCTGATCCTTCCAGAAGGAAGTGAGCCATCTCTCTTCCCCAGATGAGCAAACTGAGTTACACACCTGCCATTTGTTCCACCCACACACATCCCCCCCCCGTGAAGACACGTGCTCCGGATGGAACAGACACTCCAGACTCATGGGGTGAGTGGCGCCCCACCTCTCATACCCGGTCAGGCGAGGCTGGGATCCTACAAGTCCCCATGAACGCCCCCAGACAAGGAAGCCAATGCGAGAAAACAGCGAGCTTTGCATTCTGGAGACCAAACAAGCAATTACAGTTTACTTTTCAGTCAGGGGTTTGGCATTTTTCGTCACTGCCTAAATTTGTTCAGGCGACATTTTTATGGAGCTTTTTTTTTTTTTCAGAGTATTCTGTACTCATTTTATCCTCAACAAATGTATATTTTTTGGTGTACCTGGGAAGAATATGTTACAGAATTCTTAATGTTCACTGTTCGATCACAAAACAGCCGAGAGACCACAAGGCTTTGGAGAATATGTCACAGAAAGGTCCTCATGCGCACCTGGCGCTATTCGTGTCCTTGGTACCCCTCAGCAGCACGGGCGCATGGCCTGGAGTCGTGATAGCAACCAGGCCCTTGCTCCGTCTCTCACATCAATTACACTTCTCAGCAAGAAGGAACCATCATCCCCATGCTTGACTGTTGTGTGATGAATGAGGACTCGCTTCTTCTGACATTACCTCCTGTAAAAGCCATGTTTCTGAAGCGGTGAAGATAGGAGCTTTGGATTCAGATAGGCCCAGGGTGGAATCCTAGTCCAGTGTTTACCGACTGCGTGGCCTTAGGTAGGTCATTTAACTTCTCAACAGCTCAGTCTCCTTGTCTTTGAAATGGTTTCACTCCTACCCACCCCGTTGGGCTGGGTGGGCACAAGACGGCTCAGTCAACTGTTGCAATCACATAGGGGATGCTTGACTTGCCCCACCCGCCCCACCCACCCCACCTTCCCCTTTCTGGAGAGTAGGGGGGCCTTAACAGCGGGGGAGAGCCTTTAAGCATCACCGGTGGGGGCAAGGTCAGGTTTCGACTGGATTGGGGGAGAGAGGAAGGCAAGCAGTGGGCGATGCTCAGCATTAGAAGGGCCCTTGTTCCCCAGCTGACACGCAAATGACCTTCTGAAGGTGAGAGTGATCGAAGCCAATACAAAGGCCACTTCTTCCCAAGCTACCTTGTCCCCATTAAGCTTTAAGGACAGCTACTACCAGCCCCGCCCTGGCCTGCAGGCTCCAGACCCCCTTGAGAGGGGGCAACTTTGTTCACACTTCATGGAAAGATAAGGCTTAAGAGGTCAAGGCTCTGGCTCACCTCATCTCTGAAAGCCACTGACGATAATGACGCTTTCCCCAAGGGCCAACTGGAGCAGGAGAAGGGGGCCCAGAAAATAGGTCCGTCCTCAGAACTCACCACAGAATGATCTCAGCCTGACAAGGCAGAAAGGGCACACGCCGGAGCGAGAAAACCCAGGTTTGTGTCTGTGCAGGGACCGCATTTTGAGTATTTGCATTTCACCACAAATAGGCCCAGGAAAATGTCAGTGGTGCGCGGCTGTGGTGAGGAGCATGGGGGAGACCGGGAGAGAAAGTGCTAGGAACATTCCACGGAAGCAGTGTCATCATCAATCGGGTGCAATCTACCCCTCCTTGGTGAATAGAGGAGTTCTTTAATTCTGCCGCCCACCCCCCATGCATAGGCATCAGCTGTCGCCTCTCCCACCGTATTCCTGATACCACCGGAGAAACCCTCCGGAGTAGATAATCCCAGAACGTGGCTGAGGGTCAATCTTTATGCATTTAAACATCAGAAAAACATCACCGATTTCAAGGCAGGGAATAAACAGCAGGGAAGATACATTTTCTTTGCCTACATCGGGGTTTCTTAAACCCTGGCGGGCAGAATTCCTTGCTGTGCCTTGCAGGATGTTTAAGAACATCCCTGGCTACCCCCCCTAGACGCCAGGAACACCCACCCCCATTGTCATACCCACAAATGTCCCCAGAGACTGCCTAGAATTGGGAGGGTGCAAAATCACCCCCCGCCGAGTACTACTAACTACTCCTGCACGTGAGGAAATGAGGGCGGGGGGGAGGGGAGTCCGTTCCCAGCATTTTGTTGCTGCAGAAAGATTTCGGAGGGGTATAAAAGCAGAAAGGGAAGGGCCTGGCAGTCTCAGGGCATGAATATGGGATCTCTCACCTCTCCAGCTGGAGGGCTGTCACCTGCACAGCCAGTGGCCTCCTCCACCGTTGTCATTTGGGGGATCCGGGGAATGGGACAGAAGGCGTGCCTTGGATTAAAAGCTAATGCCATCCAATGCCACTAGCAATTTCCACATCCTGTGCTGGTGACAAGGGCCTGCCCTGCGGAGAAAACCAATGGTTTAAAAGAGAGAAAGCTCTTTCTCCTAAGAAACCAACATTTATTAATAATACATCCCAAAACTTCATGTCAACAAAGGGAACCTCTCACCGCAAAGAAATATAGGCCATCCAAGGGGATGTCGGCAGCCTCAAGATCGGATTTTTTTTTTCCCAAAGCAGCATATGGACCACAAAATATCTCTCAGTGTTAAGAGCCCATGAGAAACTCGAGTCAACGCTTTTGTTTTTTTGCTTGCCTTCTCTTTACTCATTCTGCTAAAGCAGAAAAGCGAAGCTCCGTTGCTAAAGAAGAGTGTAAAAGGAATCTTGGTTCTGTTCTAGGCATTTCTGAACAGCTAACAGGAAAGGTGGAATTGGACTACAGTATCGCTGCTTGCCAGGGCCTCGGCCAACCTCCAGTCCTTGAGGGAGAAGAAAGGGGGTAAACACCGTCTGGGAACGTTCCAGAGTTGCAGATGATGCCAGAAATTTCCCAAGGTGGGCCACTCCTTTTTCCCTTCCCACCCCAAATTCCAGCCTCCTGCCTTTACACGGCAGCATTTAAACCAAACAAATCAGGAGCTACGATGTGACTAAATTTCTGGACAAACAAAAATTAATACAAAAGGAGAAGAGGAACCACCACCAATGTAGGCTGTAGTCCACTGTTTGGACTCACCTGCTAAATGTTACGCATCAGCATGGGTTAAAACAAAAGGCTGCCACATTCTGGGCAGACGCTGTTCTCCAGGGGCAGCTCAGCTGGAAAGTTTGCTGGAAATTCAGTGGCATGCTCTGGTCATTTCTAAATACTCTCTAGAAGACAAGAGTTCAGGTCAAGTGAAAGCACGTGGCTCCATCGCTTGACAAAACCCCACAGCCAGGGAGCAGGTGCAGCCTGCCAAAAGCAAACAGAAAGTTTTCTCAAACAACAACAAACAGTTAACACCCTCAGCCTGTCATCAGCAATTAGCCTGCCCTCCCAGCAGAAGCCTCTTAAGACCCGTCCTGAAATCCAGCTAGGTCCTAGGCAAGCAGAAACTGTCACCGCATGGCTTCCCCCCAAGGAAGGGCCCTCGGTGGAAACTTACAACAGTAGGCACAGCCCTTAGGCCCCCTCTACCCTTAAGGGGCCACGCTGGGTGGGATTCTAACTTTGCTGGACCCCAGGCACTTTTGCTTTTGTGGGCTTGTGCCTGCGTAATAACATCGATATTGAATTGATTTTTGATATAACTTTAAATACCTTAATATTTTATTCTCTTAGTGTTTCAGGCAATATTCTCTCTCAGTGTTTCAGGCAAATTTTAATTAATAGGTTCTTATGGACCTGAAAATTAAAACATTTCCTTTGAATAATTTCATTTCCTTTGGGTTTTCTTTCTTCTAATTTTAAAATAAATTAAACATTTTCCTGCACCCCCCCAAGGTACCCTGGGCCCTAGGCACTGTGCCCACTGTGTCTCAGGGAGAAGCAAGCCCTGATTCAGTAGGAAATTGCAATTTTTAAAAAATACTGTTACCAACGGCCTATATGTCCAGCTCAACACAACTTGGCCTATCCTGAAAGCCCATTCTATTGAAAAAATACCGACACCATATGCCCGGAACGTATACCTTCTCACTCGTCACTCAAGAGTGATATACGCAGGTGGACCCCAAGGGGCTTGAAACAAAAAACAAAATCAACTCACCACACAAGATGGATTTTCTTCAATGTTTTATTTATGTAGAAATACTTAAAAAATGAATAGCACCATTACTTAAGTTTTCCCTTTATTATGTAGAACTTTAACTGTCAGAAAAATAAAACTCTTGATACAATTTCAAATCTTGTCTCAGCAAATATAATATTAGTATTTGACCATGAGGTTAAAGGCCCTTTATCATAAAATAAAATATACTTTGTTTTTTAAACTTTGCTCAGTAAAGTACATTTAAGCTCAAGTAACGTCACCTACATATACATAAACGAGTGGTAAACAAATGTATTAAAATAGAAATACTAAAACTATAGTGGCCCAACAGAAGTTTTGTAGCTTGCACTGAATTCTATTTATACAAATGTTAGAAAGCATCAACATGTTGTTCCTTTTGACATGTTTATACATTTCCGTTTTTTTTTTGTAATAATATAGAATAAAATATGCTTTATATCACTGAATAGAAAATATGCTGGGTGAAGCATTTCTAGAAGATTTGTCTGAACCTATAAAATCTCCATCCCAACAGAATACTGTTCAAAACATTACACATTTTATGGTTTTGTAATTCCGTCACGATTGTGTGGTTATTAAAATAATACAGTGTTCTTTGCCATAAGGCCATACTAAAATAAAAAGATTTAACCCAGCTACAAAAAAGTTCACTGAACTTAAATTAAAATACTTGTAAACATCTTTGCAATATGAAATATAATTTTTCAAGTCAAAAAAGAATAAAATACTTCAATCTGTATTAATGCAATTTCTCTTTAAAACTTTTAAACGTTTTTAATATATAAGAGATATGTTACAGTTTGTTTAACTTTTATAAAGCTGCAGTATCCTGGTTTCACAGGAACTCCTGACCCTTCTACAACATTCAAAAAGGATCCACCGTGTTCTATAATAAGCATCGTAGGAACCCAGCCACAAAGGGGAACACACTAAAACAGTCCACACATCCCATAAGCACTATTATCATCTTCATCATAATAATTATTGTTCATTTTTTTTTCCTACTTTAAGAAAATGGAAAACTTGTGGGGTTTTCTTCTTTTGGAAGCTTCCTATTAAGTACAGTGTAAAAACTATCATTACTAGAATGTCGCCGTTCCTATTATTTATAGAGCATGCATTTCAGGTGGTTTCGGGGGTTTCCCAGGCTATAGTACTCTTGATGCAGATATCCTGGCAAGTTCCTTTGTTTAAAAATTAAATTTTAAAAAACGAGCGGATACTACAGCTTTCCAAGCTCCTCTCGGATCTCAGAGTGTGAGCAGGGGTGGGGGAGGAGAAGGTGGGGCACCTAGGCGGCGGGCTGGCGCGGGGCGGGCTGGGGGGCTGCTGGGGCTGGAGCTGAGGGGCCCCCCCCGGCCCCCCGTGGGGTGCGCGCAAGCGCGCGCTGCCTTCAGGAAAAGATGCGGATGGCCTGAGTGACCGCGGTGTGGCAGACCGGGCACTCGGGCTCGCTCTTCTCGCAGATGCGGTTGGCGCACTCCATGCAGAAGAGGTTGTGGCCGCAGGGCACCAGTGCGGCGATCACTTCGCTCTCGAAGCACACGGAGCAGTCGCGGCTGCCCTTTCGCCGCAAGCCCGACGAGGAGGAGGAGGAGCTGGAGGAGGAGCTGGAGGACGACGAGGAGCCCGAGGTGTCCGACGGCTGCAGGCCCGGCAGCTGCGCCCCCAGCCCGTTGGCATAGGCGGCGTAGGTCAGGCCCCCTCCGCCCGGGTCGCTGCGCACCCGGCGAGCCAGGTGGTGCTCGCCCGCCCCCGGCGCCATGTGCAAGGGCGGGGACAGGCGCGGGCAGCTGGCGCCCGGGTGCAGCCGGCGGTGCACCAGCAGCCCCAGGTTGGCATTGGAGGGCGCGCTGGCGCCGCCCCCGGGAAAGACCACCGAGGAGGACGAGGCGGACGAAGATGCGGAGGAAGAGCACGAAGAGGACACCGGCGCTG
The DNA here is from genome assembly GCF_002007445.2 of Ailuropoda melanoleuca. Lineage (NCBI taxonomy): Eukaryota > Metazoa > Chordata > Mammalia > Carnivora > Ursidae > Ailuropoda > Ailuropoda melanoleuca. The sequence goes on from NC_048226.1 coordinate 2,773,088, forward strand.
CAGGTCCGCCTCCAGGGGAGCGCTCGAACTGAGCCCAGAGCAGTGGCGCCCCAGGCGGGGGAGCGGGAGCCGGGTCGAAGGTGGGCTGTAGCTCAGGACAGCCGTCGGGGGAAGGCACCGAAGCTTCCCCCGACGTGTAGGTGTATCCGTTGCCGTTGTTGTTGTTGTTTCCGTTGTGGGCAAAGCTGAGCGCGGGGCTGGGGGGGCTGTAGTCCGCCAGGCGCGGGGTGGCGGCTGTGCTGCCGCTGGTCCCCCCGCCGAAGTATGAGTCTGTGGAGGCGCTGCCAAGCGAGCTGGAGCTGTCGTTGCGGTAGCTAGAGAAGGGCTTGCGGCCGGGGGTGGGCGTGATGCTGGGGGTGGGCTTGCTCCAGAGGCTGCCTGGGCCGGACCCGCCGGACCCGTGATGCAGATCAAAGCCCACATCCGTGCCGTTGGCGTGGAAGTCGTTCTCATCCGTGAGCTCAATGATACCGCCGGTGCGCAGGGCAATGTGCGCCTCGATCTCCTCGCGAGCTCGGTCCACGTTCTCAGGCATGCCTGTCACCTCGAACACCGGCTCCTTGTCGCGGCTGGGCGTCACGATGTACGTGTGCGTCTGTTGTTGGATGCGCTTGATCGTGGCGCCCTTGGGCCCCACCACGAGCCCCACCACGCGATAGGGCACCCGCACCTGGATGGTGGTCTGTCCAGGCAGGTTGGGCGGCCCGGGCACTGCGCCGTTGAGTGCCGTGTTCTTATTCCGCGAGGCGCGGATCATGGAGAAGTGCTCCGCGGCAGAGATGATCTCCCTCCGAGCCATGGCCACATCCTCCTTCCTGCCCGTCACAACAAAGACAGGCTCCTCCCCGCGAACCGGGGTCTTGATGTAAGTATTGGTCTTCGCCCGCAGCGCTTTGATTTTACAACCTGGGAGCCAGGGTGCAGGGGAGGGAGTGGGGGAGAGAGACAGACACGCCCATTATCCCGGGGTAACCGCGGAGACCTGGGACCGCCCGCGTCCAGGGCTGCGGGATGGCAGGACACGCTTTGGGCGGAAAGGGGGCGGCTCCCTCACTGACCCTGGGCCACGCCACGGGCTGGGAAGCGGGTTCCACCCGCGAGGCGCTCGAGGAACAGCCCATTGGCTGCTCAGCCCTCCCCCAGTAACTGCAGTCGTCCCGAGCAAACCCGAGAATCCCAGAAAAAGTCAGCTGGGGAGATGCCGCTAGGATCCAGCGGGGCGCGCCGTCCGCCCTGAAGACGCGGCGAAGGGGTTCAGGGAAGAGGGCCGGAGCCGCGATCCCCCCAGAACTGGGGGACTGATGGGAAGGGGGGGCAGTCCCGGGACCCATTGTTCCTCCTCTGGGCTCCATTCCGCTTTGCAGAAATCCAGAATCCTCCTCCCATCCGATGCTCACTCCTCCTCCTCCCCCTCCCAAAGGACCGATCAAAGGCCCCCTCCCCCCAGCATCTTATATTTAAATTCTATTTCCCGGGGTAGGCTGGGTGGGGGGCGCTAGGGGAGAAGGCAGTGATTTTAGCAGGATAAAGTGCATCCCGCCGCGGTAGCGGCGCGGCTCCGGGAGACAGCCTGCCTGCACTTTCTTTGTCTGGGGCGCCGGCCCATCGCGCGGCTCTTCCTCTCTCCTCAAGGCTCGCGGGCGCCGCGGATCCCGAGCCCTCTCGCGCCCTCCCCGCGGGGCGGTGGCCCGAGACCCTCTCCCCTCCAGCTCCCCATCTCTGCCGGACCCACCTTGCCGCCCCACGATCTCGGCGACATGCTCGGAACTGGGCACCGGCACGCACTCGGTCATGTTCACGCTCTTCTTGCGCGGCTCACTGTCGTACAGAGAGGCGCCCTCGTCACTGTCCAGCCCCAGCAGGGAGAGCTGATCGAGCGCGAGCTGCAGGGCTCTTTGGTCATCCAGGGTCTCTCCCCCGCCGCCGCCGCCGCCGCCACCGCCGCCTCCCCCTCCGCCGCCGCTGCCGTTGCGCTCCAGGTCTGCAAACAGGGAGCTGGGCATCGCTCCGCCGTGCGCGCCGCGCCCCCGCCGGCCCTGGGCTCGGCGGCGAGAAGCTGCGGCCACAAAGGCAGCCGGGAAGCGAGTGGTCAGGGGCGGGGAGGCCGGCCGGCTGCAGAGGGCTCCGTTGCTCCTTTCTCGGCGCCGGGAGGAGTGGGTCGCTCCGTGCGGTCCGCGCCGGGCAGTGGCTGCACGAGCCCCAGCCTGAGTCCCCACCCCAGATCTGCCGGCGGGTGGGGTGGGGGCAAAGCTCGAGCGGCAGCCGCGCGTGCCCCCCGAGTGCCCGGCTGGCTGGCCACAATGCCGAGCGAGAAGCGAGCAGGCGAGCGACAGCAGCGTTTCTTTAAGGAGCCCCTCCCCGGCTCCTCCACTCCCTCCCGCCCGCCCGCCCTCACTCAGCGCTTTTTCCTCCTCTCCTCCCCGCCTCTTGACTGAGCCTCTGCAGCCAGACGGCTCCGGAGGGGGACGAGGGAGGCGCAACGTCACCGGCGGGAGCTGACACTACAATGCTACTGACACTATCGCTGGGGGAGGCGATTGGCGCGCGCCGGGCCGGGGGCGGGCGGAGGCCGCGGTCAGGGCGAGCCGAGAGCGAGCGCCCCCCACCCCCGCGCTCGCCGCAGCCCGCCCCGTCCTCCTCCCGGCCGCGCCCCTCCCCCGCCGCCGCTAACGCCTCTCTTTGTTGTCTAATGCGGGACCGGCAGGCTCGGGACACTTGCGCGTACCTATCGGCCGAGGACAGTCTGTCCCCAGCCCTCCTCCCTCGCCTGATGGAGAAAAGAAAACGCGTCCAACTCTGATGCCAGCGGCCCGGCTCTAAGAGAGCGGTCCTGAGAAAGTCCCGTTAGCGTCCCCAAATAAAGCACCCCTAGAGCCCACGGTGCCACTAGGAAAAGAGTCTATTGTCTGCCCAAAAGGGCGGTCCGAGCCCTCGGGCTCGGAAAGCGGGACTCGAGGTCCTGGTGCGCGCACGGGCAAAGTGGCTCCTGGCGCGGGTTGCCCACCTGCGCGGGAGCGCAGGAGACACAAAGGCATAGGCCCGCCCGCATCGCTCCTCGCGCGCGCGCGCGCCTGCAGTTCGATCCCCCTTGGGCAGCACTTCGTCCAACTGGCCCTGAAACTGCAGCCGGGCCAGCCAAATACNGCGCCCGCCGCCCCGCCGCTCTTTGTGCGCTTCTCGGGGTGGGGTTGGCGGCGGAGGGAGGGAGCGCCCGGACCGGCCGGCGGGGACGGCGAGCTGCGCCCCCTCCCGGCTCTCCCGGGGCCGGCTTCCGAGAGCGAGGGAAGAAAGGAGGCTTTGAGGGCCGGGGCACGCCGCCTGCCCGCCGGCCGCCGCCCCGTCCCCCGCGCTCTCCCCGATGCCCCTTCGGGCCCCGCGCGCGCTCTTCTCCTTCGTTCCAGGCTTCCCCGGGCTCTCTGTGCCTCCGCGCCCGGTCGGCGGGGCAGCTCCGCAAAGCGGCCGGGGCTGCGGTTTGCCGAGGGCGCCAGTGTCCGCGCGGCGGGATGCCCGCCCGGGACAATGGGGCCATGTGGCCGCCGCCGCGAACGGGCTCACTCGAGGGTACCTGGCGGTGCCGGGGGGCGAGCTCGGGGCGCGCAGGCAGAGGCACCCCGGTGCTTGCTCCCTGCGTGACCCCGGGAAGAGAGAGAGCGCCCGGGCCTCGGTGTGCCCTGCGTAAAATGAGGGAAATCATACCTGCCCTGGCCACCTCGTGGATTCGGAGAATTGACTGTGACAGTGGATGCGAGCGCGCCTGGTAATCAGGCAGTTAGGCAAATGCCTTTACTTTGGAGAACAGGAAGGTGTTCCCGTCTTGCTCACCTGGAGCTGTCTTGGGGCAGAGGTGCTGATTATTTCCTTGGGGAAATGAGGCTTAGAAGCCACTTACAGTGGCCATTTCCTCAGGATGTTTATGTCAGCTTCCCTGAGCCTGGGTGTGTGTTTCTTCAAAGGGAATGATGGATGGGGCGGGGGAGGGTGCTCAGTCCTCTGAGGGAGCCACCACCTAGAACTCCAGTGGAGAATTCTTGTGTTTTTTTGACCTGGTTTACGGACTCAAGTCCCACTAATCTGTGAACGAGGAGGGAGTGCCTTGAGGATGGAGGTTCTGGGGGGAGAGGGTCCTGGCTGGTCCAGGCCCCTCACTCGGGGCCTGTAAACACCAGGGCAGACAGGAAAAGCACTCCAAAGTTCTCGCCATTTACATCTTGCCAACACAACAGGCTTGTTGCTGGCCTCTCGGCTCTGTTTCTAGGAACGTATTAGCCTCCTGATTGGGCCAACTGAGGTTTCTTTTTTCAGATAACGCAATGGAAGTAAAGTTGTTGCCCAGCGTCCACTGCTGGGGCAGCCTGTACACAGGTAAATGGGGGCCCTCCTCCCCGGGGGGTTGCTCGTGCTAGGGAACAGGCCTGCACACACACCCCCCCGCTCTCTGCAGTGCTGGGACTTCAGATGGGTTAAATCAGAAATTTGTTCAGAGGACTGCGTGCTTCAGAGTCCCTGGGGTCCTTGGATCATTCCCAGCAAGGTGAACGTGACACTTTGCATAGGTGACGGGTGTCTTTCTCCCCGACCGGATCACAAAGGCAGAAACTGTCTATAATCACCCGTCTGGTGAAATCACACATCGTAGCCCACATGGAGGATGACCTAAAACTCGGACTCTGGGAATTCATGAGAAGCTGCTAACCCCCAGGTGCCCATGACATTCCTTGTAGCCTGGGTCATGCTCTGTAAACCAGACTGCTTCGGGAAAACCTATGCAAACATGGGATCATTTTCTAAAGACAACTGCAAGATCAAAGGCCCTCCTGAGAGTCTGGGAGGGTGATGGAGCTATGACATTTGACAGGTAGGATTCCTAGTCGGGCCCTGCTTTGGCATTACTGTCCTATGCAGAAAGGCTAGTATCCACCTTCCCACCTACCTCAGGGGGTTGTTTTGGCAGAGGGATAATGATGGTGAAAGCTAACTCATTGTAAATTACAAAGTACTAAGCAAATGTGTGGGTAGATTGGTGCTTTACCTGCAGACACTTCTTATCTCCTGGACCTGTATCCAGTACTGACTGGTCAGGATATTTTCTGACACTTGAATGCTATTATAAAAAATCTGGAATAATTCTCAATGAATGGATTTAATAAGCCGAGACGTGATAAAACTTGCAAAGTCCAGTTCTGTTTTTAAATAGATGATACGACCCAACTCCATAGTTTTTGGCTAGACTTTCCCAGGCTCCTTTAGGACCCCAGCGCTTAACTACTTTTCCTGATACAGGACGTGTTCCCTAAGGACTTCCCCAATGTGGCCATATTTTTTTTTTTTATTAGCAAAAGAGAGAAGCTTGAAGAGTGTGGTCTGGTAACGTAATAGAGAATTTCAGTTGCTATAAAATAAAAGGTAAAGTCACTCACAACAACCAAGATTAACAATGAGCCCACCTTGCACTTGTTTCCAGAGGACTCAAACTGTTCTGCACGCATCTTGCTTACTTCTGCTAACCAAAGAGCTGGCAGAAGCAGCTACAATCCTCACGGGACGACAAGCACACTTTTGGTGAACTCACTTCCCATTCTTGAGTATCTACATACTTTATTACAGGCCCCCAGGAAAGTGCTGATGATACAGAAACGAACACGGCACGGGGATCCTTTCCCCCTGGGACCCTGTGCATGTCCGGAGCCAGTTACACAGCAGGGGTGAGTACCCAGGTAGTAGTGAGTCTGCCCAGAGTCCTGGGAAGGCTTCCCAGAGGCGGGGACGTTTGTGCTGTGCTTCCAGAAACAAGGTGGGAAAATTAATGGAGACTAGTGCCTCCTGTGGCACGTGGTATCTGGTAGGAGCTCAGTCAGTGTTTATTAAATGTGTGAGCCAGGCTGAAAAGGCTCCAGGTGTAATTTTCTTAAGCATGTATGTGAACAACCGTCTCTCGGAAGCAGCTCAAAGGACCACAGCCACAACTAGTAGTCACAGGCGGTATCTACCGAGCGCTCCGTGCGTGCCAGGCAGCTGCCCAGATGCTTTACACTGTCTTGTGTAAGCCTCCAGAGCACTGAAGCAAATACTTCACTTGACCCCATTTTGCAGATGAAGAAGTTAAGTCGCTTGCCCAAGAGGAGGCAGATTTGCACTGAAGCAGACAAAGCTCAAGGTTCTGGGCCCTTCCACAGCCCTGGGAGGGGTCAGAGCAATTTCGTACAGACCACACGTTTTAGTAACATTTCCAAGAGCAAAGTGTTTATTATTTTCCTTAAGGAGGACCCCGACACTGATGTGAACTTTGGGCCCAATAAATCTTGGTTACTGCAGCACTCAAGGTCGTACAGCTCGTAAGTGGCACCCAAGCCTGTGATTGTAAGCACCCCAAGTTCCTTCCCACCTCTGAGCTGTGGATTCCCCAGCTAGAAGCTGGGAGCATTTCCGGCCCCGGGTCCCCCACAGGTCTGTGATGAGCACATGTGTGAGGGCCCCACAAAGCATCTTGTTTTTTGATGTCCTGTTGTCTCTGATTGTTAACGTATGAAACACACACATTTTTAAGAATATTTTAATAATATGGGAAATGCTCTCCTTATGTTGAATGAACCAAAAAAAGGAGCTAAGAGGTGTGTGTGTTACTGAACACTCAGGAAGCATCAGGAGAAGCAAATGAATTAGGCTGGAAAGCAATACATCAAAATCTTCACAACAGTGATTTAAGTAGTGGGCCCACATTTTATTTTCACGGTTCCCCATGTTTCAAGTTCTGAACATACATCTTTATTCAATTAGTTTTTAAAAGTAATACATGCTTAGCTTAAAAGTTAAATAGTGCTAAACGGCTTAGCGCTCATACCTGCCGTAAGTAGGAGGAGGGAAAAACCTATGGCGAATCCTAGCACACGTTTGTATTTATTAAAGCTTCTGGAATTATGAGAGCAGAGAGGGAGGAAGTTTCATAAATTTTATAAAATGGGCCTTTAAAAGTCACTTGACTTCTAAAATTTAAACACCATTTAGTTAATAATCAGTAATAACCAACCTGTGATATCAGAGAGGAATGAGAACAAGAGGAGGTGATTTAAAAATCTCTCAGATACACAGGAATTCCAGGAGCCTGGAAGCTCACTGATCTTCAGGAAGGAGGTGCCCTTTCTTCCTCCTACACAGACATGAAAAGGATTGGTGGAATGGGGGCATTTTTGGCAGTTGACTCCCTCCCTTTGCCCCATACTCTCAGGTGGAGCCCCTGCCTACGAACTGACAGGCCGCTAGAACCTCAGGATATCAGCGCAGGGGTGGCCCCAAACCTTTGTCTGGCAGGGAGCAGCAGGAAGTGGCTGACCCGGTGGCAAATATTCCTTGACCGGGGATCTGGGCTGAGGACCCAGCGTCCTGACTTCCAAGGCGAAGTGCTCATTCTCGCTCAAGTAATGTAAGGGGACGGGCGCAGCCCCCTGGTGAGCCACTGTGTGTGTCACGGGTCAGTGTGGGGTGGGCTCAGTCAGACTGGCTGCTGTCCAACCGAAGAGGCACACGACAACCACCCCCTAAATGTAGGTAGTGGGGAATCAGGAAGGGGCAGTCATGCAAGGGCATCTGAAGGGAGGCGGTCTCACTCCCCTGGTTCTTGGCCTCCTCTCCCTGAACTAAACGGTGCCTGGTGACACTTATAAAGTGACAGAAATAGAGAAGAAGGATTTAAAGCTCCAACCTCTTTCAACACCTTGTATGACCACACCTTCTCTGTTCCCACAACTTTTTTTAAAAAGTAAGAAATCCTTTTATAACCTAAAGAATTTTTGTATTTTAAGCATCTCCCTGAAGGCCAAGATGCTCATTAATGTGATACAGCTGTGATGTTGTCACGACGAACTCTGACCTACTCGCCTGTTTGACTTCACGATAAAAATTTCTTCCCTGTGCGTTTCAGTTCAAAAAATAAAAATTGTGTCAACAGAGCTATTAACATGTTAGCTAATAATAGAAGCATTTTTGTTACACAATTTCGTTAGAATTCTGTAGTCGTCCCTGTAGCAATGTGTGTGGACTCACTGCCTCTGAGAAGCAAAGACATAGGAGTGCAAGAGCGCCTTCGAGGAAGTTCGATCACCAGTCAACCGAACTGACGAACTCAAATACAGGCCAGGATGTGAATTCCGTATCTCAGAAAAAAGAAAGGCGATGTGGTGGTCTCCAGCAGGAAAATGTGAAGACGTGCTCTAAGTGGAAAAGTCCAAGAGCAAACGCAAGTAAGCGTATGAAGGTACGAAACAACCACATACACAGAACAGAGCCCCATAGGTCGGTGAGAACAGAGATGAGGCGGCACATGCCCCGCCTGGTGGAGGTGGGTTCTCAGGTAGGGCTGACCTCACCTCGCAGAGGTGCCGCCGGCTCTCTGCCCCATCTGAGAGCTTCCAGCCCTGCCTCGGTTTTGAAACCTTGAGCATATGTGTGTCTTTGCTTCCTGTGCTCAGCGTCCTCGTCTGTAAAACGGGTGCTTCCATCACCTGCCTCCCTGGGCTGACGTGCAGAGCGACCTACGCTGCTCGCACAGCTGGAAAGCTCCTCTCCGGAAAAAAAGACAAGGGGGCAGCCCTTGCCCTCTGCTGGGTTCAGCTGTGCTGGGCAGCCGTAAGAAATGAAAAACGCGCGCCCTGGCTCTCAGATGAGAGCTAGATCATTGGAACGATCTTACAGGTTTAGAAACGCCCCAAATAGAAGAGTACGGACTATGGGACAGAAGTAGAAATGCAAATGAGTGGGGCAGAAATCATCCCCAAGAGGATGCTGAGATGACTGGCTGTTTTGAAACACTTTTTCCTGCCTCACAGCATAGACTCAAGTAAGTTCCAGGGGGGTTAAGGAGTTCAGCTTGAAAAATGAAATCGTAAAAGAACTAAACGAAAACAGGTGGCTGTTTCTATCATTTTGAGTAGAAGGGCTTTCTGAGCATGACCCTATCAGTGGAAATCATTTAGGGAAAGACTCATGAAACAAAGAAACTGTACTGCGGGACAAAATCCCACACAGGAGGCCTCCCCACATGTGATGTACCAGTGGTGACCTGGGGGGTACAGAGATAAGCCCCTAATGTGTTTACTGTAAATAAAATATACTTATTTTAATTGTATTATAAAATCATATTAGTCTATCAGACCTTGGAATTCACTGATACTGACGCAAGGAAGAAGTCAGAAGTTGGAGGGTGGCTTTTTTAAAGGAAGTCAATCGAACACCATGGAAGACCATTACAGTCGGTTCTCAAATACGATAAAATACATAATGCAGGTGTTCTGTCGGTGAGCGATGACTGGAGATGGGAACGACGGATGAGAAGATGTTACGATTAAGGCTAATTCTTTAAAGATTAATTTATAATTAGAATTGTATGCAATCCAATCCAAACACAAGTTATAATGGGGGGGAGGCGTGTGGAATCTTTCCCAAGTTCATCTGGAAGATCAGAAAGTGTGTGGCATCCATGCAACGGAGGGGAAGTTCAGAACAGACTCGAGATGCCGTAAGGCTGTGCGTGGACACCCATCCCCTGGGCAGACGCTCGGTGCACCTGTCCTGCAGGCACTGGGCCGGGGATGGAAAGACCGTGGTGACCTGGGCGAGATGCGGGCGGTGCCGGGCACTGCCTGCACTCTGGAAGAGAAGAGCTGACAGGCATTTGTGCAAAATCACAACCGTCACGAGCACCATGGAGGACAGGACCATGGTGCACGGGAGTGTGTTAACGGGGAAGACAATTTGGCAATTCTTATTACGTAGAGGACCTGATCTTCAGCCTGAGAATACATGATCGATCAGGAAATGTGTTCATGAATGAAGTGAAAAAAAAGAATAAGTTGTCAGTGTGTAGTATTTCCTGAGCACTTACGATACACGAGGATTACGCTGGCTCTCTGCAGTAGTAATCTCAGTCATCTAGGGAAACAGGCTCTATCATGATTTATCTTTTTGCCCAGAGGAAATTGAGCCTGAGCTACCACGTGCCAGACGGAACCAGGCCGTCCGAGCCAGTGTTCTCCCTCCCTCCCTCTTTAAAAAAAAAATACCCTTTTTCAGAGATAATCGAGGTACAAAGCCCTGGACATATTTAATGCGTATGATTTCATGGGTTTGCACAGAGGCACACACCTGTGAGCCCATCATCACAATCAAGGTGATAGATGTATCCATCACCCCCAGAAGTTTCCTGGTGCCCCTTTCCTTGTGATAAGAACACCGACATGAGATCTAGTGTCTTACGTTTCGAAGCACACGATTCGGTGGTGGTAAGCAGGAGCTCTGTGATACGGCGGCAATCTGGAACTTACTCATCGTGCATAACTATCGCTCTAGGCCAAATGAACATCTCCCCGTGTCTCGTCCTCCCGGACCCGGTAACCACCACTCTACCCTCTGCTTCTGGGTCTGAGCGCGCTGCCTGGCTCAGCTAAGCGGAATCATGCGGTATTTGTCCTCCTGTGACCGACCACACTCCAGATGCCGTCCTCCACGTTGTCACAGATGGCAGGGTCCCCTCCCTTTTGTAAGCCTGGCACTCTGCTTTATGGGTGTCCCACCTCTTCTCCACCCATTCATCTGCCCGTGCACATTCGGTTGTGCGCGTGTATAAGCTCTCGTGAAGGACGCTGCAGTGAACATGGGGGTGCAGCTACGTCTCCGAGAGCGTGACTGTGGGTTACGCCCAGCAAGGGGAGGACGGCCGGATCACACGGCGGCTCCACTTTGGGGCGGGGGTGGGGGGCCTCCATACCGTTTTCCACAGCAGCTGTACCTTTTATGTGTCCGCCAACAGTGCACAAGCGTTCCGATTTCTCCACAGACCTGCCAACACCTTCCTCGGCTTTGTTTTGTTTGCTTTATAACATCCCTTCTGACGGCGGCCGGGCGGGGGGGCTCACTGGTTTGGATTTGCATTTTCCTGGTGATGAGTGTTGCGAGGCATCTCTTCATGTGTCTCTTGGCCATGTGGATGTCTTCTGTGGAGAAATGTCCATTCAAGTCATTTGCCCATTTTCTAATCTGGTCTTGGCAATGAAATCACAGATAGGACGCCAAAAGCAGAGGTGACAAAAGCAAGGAGCGAACAAGTGGGACCCCATCAAACTCAGAGCCTTCTGCACAGCAAAGGAAGCCAACCACAGAATGAAAAGGCCACCTGTGGGGCGGGAGAAGATGCGCGCAAACCACAGATCTGATAAGAGATTGCGATCCACAATATTAGGAAGTCCTACAACTCAATCCAAAAAAAAAAAAAAAAAAAAAAAAAAAAAAAAAACAACCAAACAAACCCAAACACAGTAACTCAACTGAAAAATGGGCAAAGAACTTAAAAAAACATTTCTCCCTCTTAATCATTATGCTACAATGCCAAGCAGAATTTTAGAATTACACACACACACACACACAAACATTTGCTCACATGTCATATATTAAAATATTTAAAAGTTATAAATCAAGGTACCAACCGTTGTATAATATATGTTCTATCCTCCTACCTAGACAAATAAACCTTCATAATAGCTGGAAGGCCAGGTTAGAATTCAGAACTCTCAGCCGCCTTGGGGTTCTGCCCCGGACCCCGGGCACACAGGGAGAGGTGGCCTCGCCAGGATCCACGCCTCCCATCCCCCTTCTGCCTCGCACCCCAGGCTCCATCCCACACCACGATGGGGTCTCAAGTGCGTGTGTAGACACCCCAGCCCCATCCACACGCTGCCCTGTGAACGGCCACTCCCTTAGACATGCCTCGGCCCTACAGGCACACACATTTTCAGTGGGAGACCGAAGGACTACCAGGGGAAAGGTCCACACAGACCCTGTGAACGGGCTGGGGCCTTCTGGGCAGGGAGGGCCCACTGTGACCTCATATTCTGGGGTGAGGCACAGCCAGAGGGCAGCAAGAGTAGGACCCTCAAGAGTACGCGGCCCATGGCAGGAGCCTCTCGTCTGACATATAAAACGACTTTAAAAAATAGATATATATATAACTATTCAAGTTACAAGGAAGCAATTGAGTTCAGTACTATTATCCCCATGTTACATATGGGGAGCGGTTACAGGGGAACCCGCATGCCCCTGGACAGGATGGCTGTAAAGCATCCCTCCATCTCTGACAGTCTCCCTCGAGGCCTCTCTCCTTGCTTCCTCTCCTGTTCCTTGCTCCCCGCTGCCTACCTTCCACTCTTGCTTCCCTCCTTTCCTTCCTGCTCTACCCAAGCATTCGGAGAGCGCCCTGGGTGCCAGGCACCGCCCGGGCCCGAGGGTTCAAGGGTAATTGGGACAGATGCTCTCAGGCGGCATACGAGGTAATGAGGAGACTAGCATTGATCCCACACAAATACATGTCTAATTACAGACTGGGACAAGTGCACTGACAGATAAGCATGTGTTGATTTGTTGGCTGCCTTTGATTTAAGGTTTCCTGCTGAGACAGGGAGGAATGTAAATCTGTTTTTCTCTTAAAGCCAGGGGCCTTACATAGTTTCACAAACCTTCGGAATGGATGCATTTCGTACAGCTACCCAGAACTGGGTATGCTTTCGACATGCATATAAGCTCATTAAATCAACTCAACTGCTTAATGGCTGTAGTGAAACTTTACCAAAAGTGTCAGAGGCACACATTCCTGCAGTGTTACAAAGCCAACTGCCCAATTATGGGGGGGAGGGGGTTTCCTGGGCACCCCCAGGCCAAATTCTTATGGAAATGCAGAAGGTCAGGTGGAAGAGGGTCTCTGAGCTCCTGGAAACCCATTTTCCCTCCTGCTGTCCCTGCACCACACCCTAGAAGAGGTGAGATGTGATGATGAATGATGCCTGTCCTTCCAATTACCCTACTCTAGATGATTCTAGTAAGTGAACCCTCACGGCGAGGACAGGCAGCAATCACCTTAAAACTAGACAGAAGCTCGGTTAGTGGAGACCAGGAGGGCGACTCCAGCTCCTTCCTTTCATGTGACTGTTAATATCCTCCACGTGGGTTTAGGCAGAGAAGACCTAAAGGCATGTTATTTTTAAATGGCTTTTGTACTGAGGGACAGAATCCTGGAAGGAAAATCCACTTGTACGGTTAACATTGGCTAGGTGGATTTCTGATTGCCTGTTGATCTCCTATTTTTCACCCATGGTTTTCATGGTTTCCGGTAAGGAATAAATAAATACCCACAAAATTTACCTTGGGAAAGGAACCATTACATCTTTACCATACTTAAGGGTCAGTTAGACAAATATGCCCCAAGAGGCAAAAGCAGCTTATCTTCCCCTCTCCTGCTCCCTCGCCCTGGACTGAACATTCCAGCTTTTTAAAATTTCATCTGCTGCAGAAGAAAATATTATTTTTAAAATTGGTTTTACACACACACGCACACACACATTTTCCTGCACCTTCCTCCTCAGGTCTGGGGCTGGTGCACCAGGCTGTAGGGCGTGGGTGGGAACAGGTGCGCACAGTGGGGTGGGCTTCTTGCCCCTCACTCGAGTGTCTTCTGCTGCCTGACATCTCTCTGGGTGCACAAGGGACCGACCTGGATCCTGTGAATAAGCTGATCCCCCCACTGGCCCCCAAGGATTGCTGTGTCCTGCTCCATCCTCTCTTTCCTGCCCTGGGATTTCCAGCTGGGATGTGTTTGTTCTAAGTCACTTACAAACCTCAAGGCAACTATAGGTTTCTGGAGGTTTTTTGCTTGGGGGCGTGGCAGAATTGGGGAAAACGTCCAACTCCAGAATCAGAGCTCAGAAAGGAATGAGGACATGGCTGAGGAAGGGAGACCATCTTGTCTGCAGAGCATCTTTGACCCTAAAGCCCGATCAGGGAGTGAGTGCCCAGGAGGTAACCAGCTTGGTCCAGGCTAAGACAGTGGGATAGAAACCCAACTCCTAGTGAAGCTTCTGAAGTGTTCCAGGACTTAACCCCCAACCCACCACCACCACCGGCTCCACCACCAGCAACACCACGGGCATCACCACCTGCTCCACCACCACCCCCCGCCCTTGCTCACTCTCTGTCTCCTCCCCACCATGACGTCCTCACTTCCTCTCACGGCGAAGCACTTGCTGAGCTCGTGGCTCCGTTGCCGCACTGGACATATACCCTCCTGCAATGCCAACGTGGACTCGTTTCTGGGACGAGGGGGGTACACGGCCCCCTTCACGGCGCTGGTGCTTTCCGTGAGCAGAAGCCTCTGGAGTGCCCCCCGCCCCCGTGCCTTGCACCCGGAGAGCGCACAGTGGAGGCCAGCTGTCTCCCTCTCAACTCCTACGTCGTGTCCCACCAACACAGGTCCCTGCAACACAGGTCCCTGCAACTCCGTCTCCAACGCCCTCTTCTAAACACTACTGTCTGCACATAATCTTTCTCATCCGATTAGGCCCCGCAGAGAAGCCAGTCCCCAGGGAAGCAGCCCAAGCGGACCCCTTTTCAGCTTCCAGCCAAGAGTGAGGGTCTCCCACGCGCACCCCTCCCCTTCCTCCGGCTGTTAAAGTTCTTCCTGGCTCTTTGACCTCCCCTGCTGAGCGGCAAGTCTGTTTGGAAAATCCCAGTTGCCCTGTTTCCTGTGTTACTCAGAAACGACTTGGCCTCTGTGTTTCTGTGTCCACCTTCGGAGAATGGGGCGATGTCCACTTATTGCCATATGTGCATGGAGTCAGCACAGGGATTACATAAAATGCTACACACAGGGGTGCCCGGCGGGGGCTCAGTCAGTGAAGCATCTGCCTTTGGCTCAGGTCATAACCCCAGAGTCCTGGGATCTACTGCCGGGCTCCCTTCTCAGCAAGGAGCCTGCTTCTCCCTCTCCCTCTGCCCCTCCTCCCTCTCATGCTCTGTCACTCTCTCTAATAAATTAAATTAAAATGCTACACACCAGCACGGCTGCGGTGTCACATCATAGACGCTCAGAAAGCGTCTGTGGGGCATTTGGAGGGGCAGCCGAGGTGTCGCCTGGCCCAGTGGCGGGCCCCGGGTGAGCGGGTCTGGGGTGGGGGGTGCCCAGTGTCGCAGCAGTGAATGGAGCCAGCAGATGTGAGGGCCACAGAGAGCCGTGACTGTCCCCACTCACTGTGGGCGAGCTCACAGCCACACAGATGCTACTGTGCGCACAGCCCCGCGACCCGGCGGGGGGGCTCTGCAACTGCGGACCCCACTGTTCCCGAGGGGCCGCATCTGCGGCCGGAGTCCCCACAGCATATGTGCGGCCGCCTCAGCACGTGGCGGGTGGCTGCTCGAGGCACAGGCGCTGCTGTGTGCTGTCCCTGTCACATCTGCAGGGAGCCCAGTCGCCTCTCAGGGAGCGGGCCGGCTGAGCTCTAACCAGATTCAAGGCACACACAGAGGGAAGGGAAACCAGGCCCGCAGCTCAGTCCCAAGGAGCTCCAGTCCACGTGGGCGCTCACAGCCTCCCCGCCCTGCGCGCTGGGTCTCGGGACAAAACAGGTGTTGCACCTTTATCTCTGGGGGGGGGGTCATCTGTTCCAAGGTCAGCGGTCTCCTTTTTCTTTAGCTTTTCATGATTTCCAACTTGTAGGAATAGTACCCCGATTCCTCTACGGTTCATGTTTATCCTGTTTGCTTTGTCAGGGTCTCTCCCTCTCTCCCCCAGAGGTTTGTGTACATATCTCACACACACAAGCACACACACACACACTCATTTTCTGAAACCGCTGAGAGCGAGCACACCACGGCCCTCCACCCGGAACACCCCATTGCACATCTCCTAGGACCGGGACCGTGTCTCACACACCCTCCTGCTGTGACCCACTTCGTGTGTTCCACGCCGACAACACTTTCATCACGTCCACCGTCCTACTCCGATGCTGTCAATCACAGTCAGCACCTTCTCCGTTCAGAAAGATGAAAGAATCAAAAAGATGAAAATCTCAAAGAGGCTGAGTAGAGTCATATGTATTTTAAAATCCTCAGCTTTTGGCGTAAATTCTCAAGCATGCGCCCACACACACACAGACACACGCACGCAGCTGACGGTGCTTTAAGCAGCCCACCTTGGTGTGCTTTACCTCTTCATGTGTCCACCGTCTCGGTGAAAAACTCCTTCCGAGCCCTGTGCCTGCTGGCTAGGCCGGTGTCCCAGGTGTTCTAGGAAGGGAGACTCAGGGAACGAGGCGCACAAAGGCGTGAGGAGTGGGCTCGCAGAAGCCAGATTCTTCTTTCAGCAGCTAGCCCTCAAGCCATCTCCTGGGCTGGGCATCGAAGGTATAAACAGGAAAGCTGATTTCTACCCCCCTTGGTGTAACTTAGCAGGTAAGAGCTCAGACTTAGAGGCAGGATGAACCTGGGTTCTGTTTACCAGACGAGAGCAGATTACTGAAGCCTGAGCCTCAGTTTCTCGAGCTGTGCAGTGGGGACACTAGTGAAGGCTGAGAACAGCTGTCCAGCACCAGCACCATGTCTGTGCGCAGAAGCACTCAGTAAGTGCCGACCAGCATGTGTTGGGGGGAAGGCAGGGAGGAATCCCGAGATTGCTAGAATGGTACCCCTAGAGGGAGGCCGCCTTTCAGATGCAATGAGAGGTGCCTTCAGAGGAGGCATTTGAACCCAGAATGGGAAGGCGACTTTTCCACAGACAGGAGGGAGTCTGGAGGCTGCAGGAGAGGGAGGGAGAGGGCAGGGTAGGCAGTCCATATTCCACGCAGAGGAAACTGCAAGTGCGAGGCTTGGGCCACCAAGAGGCTGCAGATCCCTTCACGGTGCTGGCCTCAGAGCCAGAGGGCTGGGCCAGCAGGAAGGGCGGCCGGACAGTCCCATGGACGCACTGGCACAAGCGATTTGCAGGGACGCTTCCTTGGACCCACTGTCCACTAACAGAGTCACCCTCATCCTCCCGTCACTGGGGTCTTGCAGGTGCAGGCGAGCAGACAGGAGGAGAGCACAGCCAGTGCAGCTGTGGCCTACAGGCCAGCCCAGCCCTCCCTTTGACGGCTCAGGATAGCCAGATGCTTTTTCTGACTATAAAATGAATAACGCTCATCACCGATGATTTTGAAAATATTTTTTAAGTCTCTTTTCGCACTTCCAATTAAAACTCTCCCTCCGTCATAGCTTTGTTATCTGGCATGTCAAATTAATTAAAAGTCTGGTTAGCTGAGTATCCAGTCACTGACCCCGTGCACGCACCCCCCCCACCCTCTCTGCTATAACCTGTTAGCGCCAGGAGTCCCCTGCAAGGACACGACACCCCTTCTGGCCCTGGGGACACGTGTCCGGGTGTGGAACCAGTCCCGAGTCCCGGTGTGGAATGTTTCGAGCTGGGGTCCCTAAAGGTGGCCCATTTTGGAAGCTAGCTTTGAAATAAGACCCCATTCGCTGTCGTTCTTAAGCCTGAAGCTAGCAGCAGCGGAGTCACCAGGAGCCACCTCCTCCCCTCTCCCCTCCCGATTCTGGGGGGCCTGGCCTGGCTTAAGAAGCTCTCTGTCAGAGGGTGTCTGTTTCCTTGCTTCACACTCAGTGGAAAGGGACCCCAGGGGGAGCTGGGGTCCCCTCATTAGCGCTCCCCTCACCCCTGAGTGCCTTTAAACAGCACAGTCCCCTGGAGCTTCTAAAACACAGTTGACTTTCCAAAGTAAGTGCTGGCTCCTCTCTTCCAGGAACAGACCTGCCAGGGAAGGGAAGCTCAGCTCTGCAGTCCAGCCTCGCCGTGGCTCAGGCAGCAGGGAGGGAATCCAGCACCAAGCGGAGATGTGATTCACCCACGTTACCTGTCCTGCTCGCTTTGTCTCTTCCACAAAATAATGCTTCTGTTCCTCTGGCTTAAAAAATCTTCTCTTACAGGAATGCTGACGAAGGGGCTGTGCTTCCCTCACAAAGGGCTTGCTTCTACGGGTGCTCCAGAGCACAGTGTAGGTTCCCCGAAGTGCTGGAAACGTGGTTCAGTTTACAACTGTGGGTATTACGGAAACTCTGGGCGAACGCAGGTTACACAAGAGAGAGGGGCAGCTGCCGCAGATGCGGCCTGAGGGCCCTGAACAGCGCACCTTGCTCGGGCAGGGGTGCGGATAAGGAGCTGAGCGCAGCCCTTCCTGGTGTCTCTGCCCAGGGCGCGCTCCCCCACCCCCCACCCCCCCCNATAAAATTCGAACCCTTCTCCAGAAGCAGCTGACTATCTTCTTAAGCGGAGTTGAAAGGAAAGCCATCGTTCTTTCCCTGTGTATTTTTTTAATGTTTGTTGCTGTGTGTTGTTTGTGGAACAGCAAACTCTTCTGGAACTCAGCTGGAAAACACCCCCCCACCCACACCCACCACAGGGAAGCGTGTTGGAAGGACCCAGGAAGCCCTGCCAAGGGCAGGAAATACAGCCATGCCTCGCGGGGCCGGTGCCGCTGGCTATGGGGACAGACAGTGGCTCAGTTGGTCTCTCTGGGGCCACCGGGTCCCTGGCCTTCTCTGCATTTCCGCTTCTTTCTCTCACAGACCACCTCTCTCTGCTTCTGTCCGTGTAGCTCTTCAGGCCAAATACTTGATGGAAGCTTCCAGAGCCTCTGAGTTTACTGTAGGAACAATCCGATTGGTTCAGCGTGAGTCCCCTTAGCTGCTGGCAAGAGGGACAGGGCCCAGCAGGGTCCTGGGGTTGGCCCCCTAGCACGCATCCCCACCGTGTCACCGTGTCCCCTCACCCCAGCTCCGTCTTCCATAAACATGCACACTTCTCTGCCACCTGACTTCTCTAGTCCACATGGCAAGCGTCGCTGGACGAATCTGCTGTTTTTGCCCCCCTGGCATCATCAACGGCTCCTTCTTCCAGCTTCGGAACCCCCCGTTTGCCTTTTGGAATAGCCCTCACCCTACACTGTCTGCGTGGTTCATTCAGGTGAGGCTGCCATGTCCCACTCCACCCACCTGTCTGCGCAGTGCGTCACTGCGGTTCAAGTTCAGAGGATGAGCATGTGACCCAAGGAACAGGGCCAAGGAGAGTCTCATCTAGAACTTTCCACTGACGTGTCAGGAAACGAGTTTCCTCCTTCTGCCAGAGCTGCCAATGTGGGCCCGGAGCTGCCCATGGCCATCTTGGTTTGCCCCCGAAATGAAGCCAGCACGGATAAAGAGTAGAGCCGGGAAACAGAAATAAATAATGGACAACGCAGTTTGAGCAATTCAGTCTGAACACATTCAAAGCACGTGGACCCCAAACTCTCTGTTTTGCTTAAGCCAATTTTGAGTTGCACTGAAGCTCACTTCCCAGGAACAACCCTGGCTGGGCACAGGGAGCCCCCAGAAGACCCTCCCGAGCGCTGAATTACTTGCGGAACTGCAACTTATTGACTTCTTAATTTCTGAACGTGCTTTGCACAGTGCATGTCCGAGAACACAGGTCTCCAGTTTGGGCTCTGCTCTGAGAATCCTGGCATCTGAGGCTCTTCTCAGGACTCAGACTTGGGGATTAAAATAAATATGTTACTGGCGGGAATGACAGTTTGGAAAGAAAATGGACAGAACGTGAAGGACTCATGGGATCCAACAAGCAAAAAGAGCCCGTGGAGGCACGTCACCAGGTCAGGGGCCTGCACCGGCACGGGCGCCTTTCCTCCTTGTCACCACACAAGCGGTTCTCGCATTGAGGGGGAGGGTGGCTGTGGCAGCCCCTACAGAAGACCCGTGCGTCTTCCCTGTTGCCCACGTCGGGGGCCCGGGCCCAGGTCATCCAGCCAGTCTGCCCCCCTGCAAGACCAGCAGGTCTCAGGGGCTCGGCCACCTACCCCATGCCAATAAACCTCCCTTCCGAAATCTCCGGTGGGAAGCGCGGGGATGAGGAAAGCGCTGGAAGGCACAGATCACTCACGGGCTGCTGCTCCTCCTAAGTCCCAGTTCTCCTACCTCCTGTAATCTGACCCATCCGTCACGCCCCGGGGGACACCGAGGGCATGACCCCGAGGTTCTGGGCTCAGTAACCTCTCCTTTAACGCATGCTAGCAACCTGTTTCATTTGGGAAGCTGAAAAGGACCCCATTAACACTGAAGATGAGCCACACAAAGATAACCCTAGGGAAACAAGCACCAGCCCCTGTCTGTCAGGGCTTCAGGGGCCCAGGCAGCATTCCCAGCCTGGAATAACCAATCAGGGTCGAGGGAGACTTAAATCATTTCTAGTGTTTGAGGACTCCAGTGTATTTTTTAATACAAGGAAGAAGATCTATATTAACTGTTTACATCAACCAACGATGGTGCAGTATAATCATGCTGGTTCCCGATCATGATAGGATCCATGGCAAAAGCATCACAGTAGCAGGGCTGCCCGGGTGGCTCAGTCAGTTGAGCATCTGCCTTCGGCTCAGGTGATGACCCCGGGGTCCTGGGATAGAGCCCCACATCGGGCTCCCTGCTCAGCAGGGGAGCCTGCTTCTCCCTCTCTCTCCGCTGCTCCCCGTGCTCGTGCTCTCTCTTTCTCTAATAAATAAATAAAATCTTAAAAAAAAAAAAGTCACCCTAGTACATCAGAAGCCATACAGGCCAGTCATGATACACGGGCACAGAAATGTTAGATGAACTTTTTTCCCAATCCCATTGGTGTATCTCTGTGACTGTATTTGTAGCTTCATTTGGAGATAACCCCACGTCTAAATTTGAGGCTCCTCCTGAATGAGAGGCCAAGTCACACAGCCCTCCCTCCCCGCCCCGGGCCCCAGTCCTGGTCCGGGATCCGTACTGATACCGCCAGGCCCGGGCTGCTGCTCACCCCGGTGGGCGTTCCCCCCTCGGTCTGCAGGTACCAGGAGGTCCTCTCAAGTAAGGGAACCCTTTTGTACCCCACCCTGCAGAACTCGGCAATCACCCTGGACATCTATTAACTGCTCCTATTTCTCTACTCCTCTGCCAAATCCACACGGCAGACTGCTTTCCTTCGGAACTGCAGAGTGGTGAGCACCAGCTAGCTGACAGATGGAGTGTGCAGGAGCTGGGCGGCTCCCCGGGAGCCCCCCGCCCCACGGAGGACACATGCACGGAACGAGATCGCACCACGCAGTTCGGTGAGGGGGGCTCTTCTTCAGTCTCTTGATCACTTACTTCCACCATTCATCTCCCCACCAGACTCTAAGCCGGAGGAAGATGGATAGGGTCTGTTTTGTTCTATCTCCTCCCCTCCTAGCACATAGTAGGTGCTCAATAAATACTTGTTGACTTGACAAATACCTCGCGTGCTTTCCTATCCTGTTACTGCATGTGACGTTTCTGGTGCTGTCTCAAGTATCTCTCAGTATAATTACGTTATCTTTGTAAACGTCAGCTTCCATGACATCTCATTTTATTTCTTCTGTCAGTATTTTGCAAATTTGACTGAAGATCAGAATTGACTGAAGTGTCTTTCTGAAACCCGGATTCCTGGGCACCATCCCAGCCCCCGTGAATCCCAGTCTCCCAGGGAGAGGGACACAGTTAGCGTTAGTAACCGCGCAGCAAGTGCTCAAGCGGCCGTTATCGTCAGGGAGATCAGGGAAATTCCAAATTCCAAATTCTAACCAATTGATCAGGGATTACTTCACCGGGTTCTAGCTAAGTGATTTCTAGAAAGTCTGCTTTTTGATGGACCTTATGATTTCAGTAGTGTGTACGTCACAGGTGTATTCTGGGCCAAACGCAGTGCATGGCTTCCCATCAGGCCTGCCAGCTTCAGCAGGAGGGGCACTCAGCAGGAGGGGCAGAGAGGGGAAGGTGTAAGGAAGACGGGGTTCCAGAAGAGTTTGTGTCCGTGGGTGGGCAGGCCATTGCTTTTCCTTCTACTTGGATGGTTTCCTTGGTGGGTTTGCATTTAACTTCTTGATCCGTCTGGGATGTCTACAGAGAAGCCACACAAGGTGCGCCTTGACCACCTCCAGCCTTGAGACGAAGGGGCCCTAGCCTCCTCCACTTTCTCCAGCCTCGCAGACCAAGGGGTAGAGGGGGAAAACAGAATGGAAACTGTTGTTTCCCCACGTGTCTTAAGGATGTGGTTTCCAGGACGGGCCCAGCTGTCTCTATCTCCCCCATTTGGATTAGAAGTTTGAGGTTTACCTGGATGCTTGAAATTAAGGCAGAAATGGGGAGAGGAGCCTTGCCCAACCATATAAGCTATTTTAAAATCAATTTCCATTACTTGTGACACAAAGTTATGGCTTTCTAGTTATAGTCGGGGAAACTGAGTCAGAGCATCACATGAGTTGTTGGAAAATGTCATGACTAGAAAGAAGAGGGATTGGGAGAAAACCCCCACATCCAGCCATTCTCCAGTGCCCCAGGCCACCTGGAAGCCACAAGGGCAAGACCGAGGGAACTTGACACTGCTCTCTTGCTTGGAGGGACATCTCTGGTCATGCACTGTCTCAGGGAGACACAGATCTGAGGCAAGAGAGGTTTGACAGGCATTTGGCTCAGGTGCTCGCATGGCTTTCTTGAATGACAAAGGGACTCCTCCAGGGACAGCTCCTCCCGTGGGGCAAGAGCAGGGCTCTGTTCATTCCAGCCAGGCCGGCGGCTTGCACACCATCATCTGTTCCCTGCCCTTGGACTCAGCAAGGATGGCAGACTTTAGCCAGTATTGGGGCGCAATCTCCCCACCTACAGAGCGAGGATGTAGGTAGGGCAGAGCAAAGCAGGCAAGAAAAGGTGCTTAGACAACAATTTGATATCTTAGAAAGATAAGGCATTGTCACAGAGGAAATTAGCCTTGTTGAACTTGTGTGTACTCATTCTAGAGTTTGGTATGGTTTCATATTTTGAATCCCACAATGGCACAAGGAGGGGAGACCACACTGTAGTGTTGCTGGCATTCAGGGCCTCTGAACAGATTCTTCCTGCCTTGGTTAGGACTCAGGTGTCTGAAGACGCTGTGCTCTGCTCCCCTGCTGCAGGGTGGAGGTAAGAATTTGAATGTAAGGCTTCACCTAATACCCCAGCTCTGCTCGGGCAGTCAATCAGGTGATGACGTAGCATCTGGGAAAAGCCTAACAACAGGCATAAGAAGACGCACAAAAAGGTGACAGCTCTTGGTTCAGCGGCTACACAACCGCTGGTCCCGGGGTCTTCCTCCATGTCCGGGGTAGCCTTGGCGTCTCAGGACCAGTGGTATTTTCGGCTTTTCGGGTCATAGAGTCTCTCTGTTAACAACTACTCAGCTCTGCTTGGGGTCGTGCAAGAGTAGCCATGGAAAATGTGTATGAACGGACGACACCCCAACAAAACTTTATTTAAAGACCGGCCGGCCAGCAGGGCCCACGCTCCCTCTCACGCAAGGGCGGCGAGGATTCTGTGGCGCAGTCGGTGCCCAGTGCACGACAAATGCTCAGGAGGCACAGGGAGAGCGCTGGGAGAGGCCACGGCCAGCACGGCCCGCGGGGTTTCGGCGTAGGCTGGCCCTGGGAGAGGCGTGGGATGGAAGCAGGCCCACGGACCTCTCCAAGCCGGGTGGAGCGGCCGCGTCTCAAGTGCTGCTCTGGTTCCATGTACAGGTGGCAGGCTCCGGTCTGTCGATCCCAGATGGCATGAGCAGAGCGTGCAGCGAGCCTGCTCTTACCCGCCAGCAACCCCCAACCCACGGTCCCTGCCTCTCCCCAGAAACAGGAAAGAGACAATTTGCGGAGAAAAAGCTCTTCGTGGGCCCCTCCTGTGGGCGGCTGTTCTCATTTCTGCACACTGGCTCCCTGGCCTCCCCTGGTGTGTACAGATGTTGACGCAGCTGCAGGCTTCACTGAACCCATGTTGCCGTACGCTTGTCGTAGTTACGGGTGGTGGTGGTGGTAGCAGACTGTCTCTGAACAGCTTCACCGTCTCTGTCTTAACACATCCTTCTCTGGGGCATTGGGTTGGGTTTGGTGGTGGTGGTTTTTTTCTGATGCCATCTATGATGCAGCGCCCATAGCTCTTTTGTTCTGCTGAACTTTCCCCCTTTATTTTCTTCAGAGAGATTCTAAGAAGAGGACCAAAGCAGAGCCGTCCTCCCATCAGGCAACAGGTGCTCCTCCAGCCCCCTTCTGGGTGCATCCTTCCCCGCAGGATGAGGGGCCCCCAGGTCAAGGGAACATGCCCGTGTGAAGTCCACAACCCCCCTTCCAGGGACATGGGACCCCAGAAGTCCCTGCCCCAGTGGCTTCAAGCTCAGCTCCAGACCTGCTTTCTGGATCTCTCCTCCTGAGGTCCAGTCTTCCCAGCAGTGGGCGCAGACATGGACCCGAGGGCTGGCCAAGGGGCACTGGAGCAGCAGACAGAGTTTGCACTTGTGAGCTGGGCTGTCTGCACACAGTGCACGAGGTCCCTCCCAATGCCGGACAGACCCAGGAACTGGGAGGAGAATGGGTATGGGGGCCAGCACCTGGCACTGCCCATGTCGTCACACTCCAACGTGGGACCTGGAGCCGTCTGAGCACTTGACACCTGAGCCTGGCCTTCTAGGGGCTGGGCAAATACATCTGCCGAGGAAGGAGGACAGGTAAGGATTCGTAACCTGACTTAGTACTCCCAGCCCCTAACGTGTAGGTAGGTGAGGCTCCAGTCCTGCTCTTCCTGGGCACCTGGGAGTCATCAGGAGGCCTGGATTAGGGTTTGTGACCATGTTTACAGTCTCCTGCTGCGTCTGCACGGCCACGCTGCCCTTCCCAACAACCATACTGGTTTACAACCAGTGCACGTGCGGGCTTCATCACGCTCGCCCAGGCAGCGGGGATACAGTCACGGCGGCTGCTGGCGTCCGTTCGGTAGGAGTGGGACGATCTGCCCACACTGTTCTACTCTGCGCTTCTGCGATCACCTGCATGAGCGATAATAAAAACCACCATGTACTGAGCCCTCACTATGCGCGGGGCCCTGAGACGAAACACTCTGCCTGCACTTTCTCATTTATTCCTCCCCGGAGTCCTTTGGATCCTAAAGGTCAGCGGAATAAAGGAACCTGTCCAACACCGCAGGTAGTAAGCAGTGCAGAGAACCTGTCCACACGGGGTCTTCTCCCGTCCCGGACCCTCCTTCCTGCTTCTGCCAGCTCTGGCTCTACCCCCGTCCCTGGCGGCCACCGCTCTGCTCCAGTCTCTCCCAATGCGCCTGCTCTGGACACTTCCCACCATCGGAATCCTACACTCTGTGCCCCTTTGTGCCTGGCTCCTTCCACGTCGCCTCCCGTTCCGGGGGCTCCTCCGTGGCGTGGCAGGTGGCAGCACTGCGTTCCCATTTATGGCGGTCACCGGCTGCATTTTCGTGCACCTCTTCCGTCCGGGCGGCCAAAACTGTTTCTTCTTTTTAAGTTATGACGCTTTTGATGAATTTCTGAATGAGGAAGGGCAGAGAATTGTCTTCAGCTGATAGACGGCCCCCGTCTGTGTGAGGGGACCGGGTCGGCCTTCTCACCTGTAGGGCTCTCCTCCCGACTTCCGTGTGCTCAGTGACCAGAAAGCCACTGGGCTGGCAGAGTGCGAGGCCAGCGCGAGGCCAGACGATCTGCAGTGAAAGCACGTTTCCTATCCGCCCTAGCTGGAGGGTTAGTGGGCTCGTGGACGACACCAAAACAGAGACAAGAGCTTTTATGGTTTACAGGAGTTGATGAAAAGCCACAAAGGGGGCAAAAGGGAGGCTCGGCGAGAGCTGGAGCTTCCAGGTTCCTTCTAAAAATGAGCGCCCAGGCCCAGGATTCCAGAAATAAGCACTGCGCACATCGGTGGGCGCCACCTCTTTGGTGAAGCGTCTCCGAAGGTGCTTCAGACACCGAACTCCGCACACCTTCCGGAGGGCTACTTTGCATACGCCTTCCACACGCACCAGACCCGTCTCCTTCCTCATCCTCTGTCCCCAAGAGACAGCGCGCTCTCCGCAGGTGGGGCCGGGCCGTGACCTCTGTCGGCTGCACGCCTTCAGCTCCACACCTGGCAGGTAGAGGCGGCTCCGAGAACTTCTCCCGAGGAACCAGTGAGAGAGAGTGAGGAGGTGAACAAATGAGGTGAGACCATAGCTCTGTGGTGCACAGCCACGCCGTCCACCCCTTATATTAACGCCACTTACGTTAACGTTCATCGACATGAAATGCAATCAAAGACCCAGCACCGCGTCACGCTGGCCACGTTGCAAGCGCTCAGTAGCCCCATGCGACTATTCCCATCGTCACAGAAAGTGCCTTCGGACAGGCTGATCCAAACTCCTGCCTCTGTTACACACCACAGACAGACACGCAGGATCGCAGGGACTCTCCGACGCAGTGACAGGGAGGGTCATCTCACCCCGACGGAGTCCGCTGAGTCACTGCCAGATGTGCAGGGCATCCAGATACATAGGGGGGAAGAGAAGGCTCTGGAGAGAGTGACAGGGGATGCCTTTGTTCCTAGACACCTTCCACTCCCTACTGGGAGCCCTCCTGGAGATCCAAACTCTGGGGGCGAGCCCATGGCTGTGACGTAAGACTGCTTCACACCCTTCCCGGACAATCAGCCTTTCATTGTATTCCCATTACTCTGTGAGGGGAAAATCCTACGTCTCACGTGATAAATCATCTTTATTTACTTAGGGCTGGGAAGGGGCCAAAAGCAGATGGTCACCGAGCAGCGTGCGGTACCACAAACGCCTGCCTGGAGAGCCCGCGTGGAGCCCACACGTTCCCTGCCGAGTCCAAAACATCCTTTGTCGGGCAGTGTTTGCACAGACGTTTTCAAGTGTGCTGTGTTCCTGTCCCTGGGGCCTGATCTCAAGCCCGGCTCATCTGTCACCGCAGAGGGTGCCCTCCTTTTGGGGGAGATGTCTGCCTCCAGCCCCTCGAGCCAGGGACCAGTGCTGTGCTCAGACCCCCTGTTCCCTTTTTGGAAACAATAAGCAAGGGTTACTGTGTGGGAGAGGGAGATCCCTGGGGCAATAACTGGATTCTTCATAAAAATTCAAGGCGGCCCGTGGTCTTCCAGGCAGCAGCTTCTATGAATGGAAGACTTCACAGGAAAAAGATCTTGGAATTCCACTGAACACAGATACCCTGTAAGCCAAGAATGGCCAAAATCTTAGGCTGGACACATAAAAAGGAACCTTCACATCAAGAGAGCGGCTCACTATGCTTTGGCACTGGGAAGAGTGCACAGTAGGGGTGGGGGAACACGTTTGGGGGACCTCAGGGGGCCTTGGGGGGCCTCCAGTCCTGAGGAAGGTGGCAAAGATGGTGAGGAACCGTTGTCGTGGCTACAGAACCCATATTAGCGGAGACTTCTCTGGACAGAAGAACGAGGGTTCAAAATCAGCCACTGAGCTGAGATTATGACGAGGTGGATCTCACCCAATACGAATGAAATCAGGCAACAAAAAACGTATCTGGTGCCGAAAACTTTATTTGTCCGAGTAAGTGCCCGAGAGTTTCTGATCTCTACAAGCTCATTATAAGGCAACCGGCACGACTGGAATATTGAAAATAAGATCGTAAATGCTCACGAGGGATAAGGGGTGAGTGGGAGTGACTAAGAGGGCTCTCTGCGCCTGAGCTCGTCAGCTGCACCCAGACGGTGCTGGACACCAGCACTGCCCCCCAGGCACCACCGTCAGAAGGGGTCAGAGCCTGACGCGGGCGCTGGGCGTGCCGCATCTAGAGAAGAGTGCTGGGAGTACCAAGGGGTCTCTACAGATCTTGAAAGTGTCCCTCCTCGAGGACAGAGCAGGTAAACAGTTTTACGTACACACTTACTTGTTCTCATCAGGGAGCTGAGCAGAGAAAAGAGATGCTCCCACTCTTTTCTTGGTGCCCAGGGGGCCGTGCTGGGGGTAGAAGCTGCTTATTAAATATCAAGCTCAAGGGCACACAACTTGTAAATGGCAGCACCGGGACTTAAACCTGCTGCTGCCAGATACCCCAGTCCCCTTCCTCCGGGAAGTCCCCCCGATGATGCCAGGAGCCCCCGACCTCTGACCTCTCTCTCAGATGTCACCTTTCCTTTCAGGTCACTCCCTGTGACCTCTCCTCCCTGCCGTCCACAGAACCCACATGCCCACGCAGTTTAAACGATCATCTCTCCCCGCGGGCGAGTCCCACCTGACACCTGCTAACCACTTGCCCAGCCCCACACCGCCCCTTGACCCCGCCTGCCACTGTGTGACCCGTTTTCCCTCTCATTCTAGAGAACTACTGAACTAATCAACCAGTTATGGCCTGGACACCTACTAGGCTCAGGGTGGGCTCGGGTTGTTCAGAAAACAACCAACATGAACAAAAAAATACCCAGAAATCGCCATTTGATTGTTCCACAGTGGACTCTACACACAATCGGCTAGAATGGGGGAACAGAGGCAGTCTGTGGGGGTTGACGAGGGCCGGTGGGGGCCTGGGGGGTCAGCGGGGATCGATAGGGGACAGTGGGGGCTGGCAGGGGTTGGCAGGGGTCAATTGGGGACAGTGGGGGCCTNTTTTTTTTTTTTTTTTTTTTTTTTTTTTTTTTTTTTTTTTTTTTTTTTTTTTTCAGTGGGGGTGGTGGGGGCCACCGGGCATGTCTAGGGCAGTGTCCTGGAGAAGCCTGAGTGGCAGGCGACACAGAGAGGGGACTCCCGGCAGTCACTTTGGACATGGAGGGTGTGGAACTCCAGACACCGGGCCTGTGCTGCTCAGACATGTCACCATGTGGGGGTGGCTCTGGGTGGGGATGGCAAAGGTCAAACTGTCAGGTAACAACCAGCACGGGGGACGGGGTGGTGACAGCACTCAGCACACGACGCAGGCCCTCAGGCCTGTTCATCTTTATGCTTGCTTGTTAGAGCCAGAGCACGGACACCTTGGGGAGGGGATCTCGCAGGAGCTGTGGATCAGAGCTAGATGGGATGCCCTCTGACCCGGCAGTCCTACTCTAGGACAGTACCCCTACAGAAGCCCGTCCTTCATCTCACTGCTCATCTCACCACTCATCTCAATGCTCAGCAAATCGGTAATTTTCTTTTTTTAATAGTGGGACCCTGGAGACCATGCTAATGCTTTTTGATAAGGAATTACTTGACAAACTATCAAACATCCATACAACGGACTGTGATAGAGCGGACAAAAGGAATGAATTAAACATACGTGCATCAACGTGGAGAGATGACCATGAGAGACTGCGGTTTCTTTAGTGGTAGACTAGGATACATACAGGATCATCTCATGCTGCCGGTGTCTTTGTGTGTCTGCCCAGGGCAAGGACGGAAAGTATGTGCATGGTCACACATAAGGGTTGACCCTATACCTGGAAGGTGCAGAGTGCTTAAAGATTCACAGCACACGTGAAAACTTCTGTAATTTAAAACATTTTTGAATGAAACAATTAGAAAGAAAACGCTGGCCTATAATTAGATGAAGTGAAATCTAATTAAAGATCTGCTCCATTCCTTCTCCAAGGGCCCCCATCCAAAGGGACAGATGTGCCGGCAGGAACCACGCAGATGAGGCCACACACCTGGGAGCCACACACCCTGCAGGGAGCGGGGAGCAGGGCGAGGTCCTGCCTCCCAGCTGGAGGGATTGGATTTGCCTACTCAGGAACCCTGTCTGATCCCTGTCCTTTCCCTTCCCAGCCTGCGTCCATGTCAGTGACCGTTCTCACACGTATGTGCACACACACACGCATACAAACATGCACACGCATGCTCACACACACAAACATGCGCATGCATGCTCACACGCATACAAACATGTGCACGCATGCTCACACGCATACAAACATGCGCACGCATGTATACGCACGCACCCACACATGCGCACGCATGCTCACACACACAAACATGCGCATGCATGCTCACACGCATACAAACATGTGCACGCATGCTCACACGCATACAAACATGCGCACGCATGTATACGCACGCACCCACACATGCGCACGCATGCTCACACACACAAACATGCGCATGCATGCTCACACGCATACAAACATGTGCACGCATGCTCACACGCATACAAACATGCGCACGCATGTATACGCACGCACCCACACATGCGCACGCATGCTCACACACACAAACATGCGCATGCATGCTCACACGCATACAAACATGTGCACGCATGCTCACACGCATACAAACATGCGCACGCATGTATACGCACGCACCCACACATGCGCACGCATGCTCACACACACAAACATGCGCATGCATGCTCACACGCATACAAACATGTGCACGCATGCTCACACGCATACAAACATGCGCACGCATGTATACGCACGCACCCACACATGCGCACGCATGCTCACACACACAAACATGCGCATGCATGCTCACACGCATACAAACATGTGCACGCATGCTCACACGCATACAAACATGCGCACGCATGTATACGCACGCACCCACACATGCGCACGCATGCTCACACACACAAACATGCGCATGCATGCTCACACGCATACAAACATGTGCACGCATGCTCACACGCATACAAACATGCGCACGCATGTATACGCACGCACCCACACATGCGCACGCATGCTCACACACACAAACATGCGCATGCATGCTCACACGCATACAAACATGTGCACGCATGCTCACACGCATACAAACATGCGCACGCATGTATACGCACGCACCCACACATGCGCACGCATGCTCACACACACAAACATGCGCATGCATGCTCACACGCATACAAACATGTGCACGCATGCTCACACGCATACAAACATGCGCACGCATGTATACGCACGCACCCACACATGCGCACGCATGCTCACACACACAAACATGCGCATGCATGCTCACACGCATACAAACATGTGCACGCATGCTCACACGCATACAAACATGCGCACGCATGTATACGCACGCACCCACACATGCGCACGCATGCTCACACACACAAACATGCGCATGCATGCTCACACGCATACAAACATGTGCACGCATGCTCACACACACAAACATGCGCATGCATGCTCACACGCATACAAACATGTGCACGCATGCNGAAGAGCCAAAGCAATCTTGAGAAAAAACACAGATGCTAGTATCATCCTCTAGAATTTCAAATTATACTACAAATCTATAAAAATCCAAATAGTATGTTTCTGGCACAAAAACAGACACACAGATCAATGGAACAGAACAGACCACCCAGAAATTACCCAGGCTTATATGGCCAATTAATCTACAACAAAGGAGGCAAGAATATACAATGGGAAAAAACAGTTTCTTAAATAAATGGTGTTGGGAAAACTGGACAGCTGCATGCAATAGAATAAAACTAGACCATTTCCTTTTACCATATACAAAAATAATCTCAAAATGGATTTATATAACTATAAAACCTGAAGTCATAAAACTCCTAGAAAAAATCATTGGCAGTCAGCTCTTTGACATCAGTCTTAGCAATTTTTTTTTTGGACCTGTTTCCTCAGGCAAGGAAAACAAAAGCAAAAATTTTAAAAATGGGACCGTATCAGACTAAAAAGCTTTTAAATGGTGAAGGAAACTATCAACAAAATGGAAAAGGAGGGCACCTGGTTGGCTCAGTCGGTTAAGTGTCTTTTTTTTTTTTTTTTTTTTTTTTTTTTTTTTTTTTTTTTTTTTTTTTTTTTTTTTTTTTTCAGTGGGGGTCGGTGGGGGCCACCGGGCATGTCTAGGGCAGTGTCCTGGAGAAGCCTGAGTGGCAGGCGACACAGAGAGGGGACTCCCGGCAGTCACTTTGGACATGGAGGGTGTGGAACTCCAGACACCGGGCCTGTGCTGCTCAGACATGTCACCATGTGGGGGTGGCTCTGGGTGGGGATGGCAAAGGTCAAACTGTCAGGTAACAACCAGCACGGGGGACGGGGTGGTGACAGCACTCAGCACACGACGCAGGCCCTCAGGCCTGTTCATCTTTATGCTTGCTTGTTAGAGCCAGAGCACGGACACCTTGGGGAGGGGATCTCGCAGGAGCTGTGGATCAGAGCTAGATGGGATGCCCTCTGACCCGGCAGTCCTACTCTAGGACAGTACCCCTACAGAAGCCCGTCCTTCATCTCACTGCTCATCTCACCACTCATCTCAATGCTCAGCAAATCGGTAATTTTCTTTTTTTAATAGTGGGACCCTGGAGACCATGCTAATGCTTTTTGATAAGGAATTACTTGACAAACTATCAAACATCCATACAACGGACTGTGATAGAGCGGACAAAAGGAATGAATTAAACATACGTGCATCAACGTGGAGAGATGACCATGAGAGACTGCGGTTTCTTTAGTGGTAGACTAGGATACATACAGGATCATCTCATGCTGCCGGTGTCTTTGTGTGTCTGCCCAGGGCAAGGACGGAAAGTATGTGCATGGTCACACATAAGGGTTGACCCTATACCTGGAAGGTGCAGAGTGCTTAAAGATTCACAGCACACGTGAAAACTTCTGTAATTTAAAACATTTTTGAATGAAACAATTAGAAAGAAAACGCTGGCCTATAATTAGATGAAGTGAAATCTAATTAAAGATCTGCTCCATTCCTTCTCCAAGGGCCCCCATCCAAAGGGACAGATGTGCCGGCAGGAACCACGCAGATGAGGCCACACACCTGGGAGCCACACACCCTGCAGGGAGCGGGGAGCAGGGCGAGGTCCTGCCTCCCAGCTGGAGGGATTGGATTTGCCTACTCAGGAACCCTGTCTGATCCCTGTCCTTTCCCTTCCCAGCCTGCGTCCATGTCAGTGACCGTTCTCACACGCATGTGCACACACACACGCATACAAACATGCACACGCATGCTCACACACACAAACATGCGCATGCATGCTCACACGCATACAAACATGCGCACGCATGCTCACACGCATACAAACATGCGCACGCATGCTCACGCACGCATCCACACATGCGCGCGCATGCTCACGCACGCATCCACACATGCGCACGCATGCACACGCACGCATCCACACATGCGCACGCATGCNGCGCACGCATGCTCACACGCATACACACATGCGCACGCATGCTCACGCACGCATCCACACATGCGCACGCATGCTCACGCACGCATCCACACATGCGCACGCATGCACACGCACGCATCCACACATGCGCACGCATGCTCACGCACGCATACACACATGCACACACGCATACAAACATGCACACGTGCTCACATGCATACAAACATGCACACACATGCTCACACACGCACACAAACATGCACACACATGCACACACACATACAAACATGCACACACATGCACACGCGCACACACGTCCCAGGCACTGAGCAGCAGCCTCCCTGTTTCTCTAGCCAGCATTGCTCTTGGGGCCCTGCTTCCCACTTGTGCTGGAAGCTTCTGTTCAATCACTGCGCATGAACCTGCATCAGCATCAGCATCCAGAATGGCAGCCCTGCCGATATGTGACTACGTGGGCTGGAGCAGTGCTATGGACACACATCCGCCAGCAAGGGCACACACGTCCTAAGACACCGGCATCCGTCGCTGCCTATCTTGACCCTGTAAGAAAAACTAGGGTTTCTCCCAACAATGCCTTCTTTGCAGCTTCTTTCTGAAAGCACAAATGGGCCTCGTAGCATCGGCCTGGGGACTCGCTGGCCCAGTCTGTGTCAGGAAGGCTGCTGTCTGCGCAGGTCCTCCTCACTCCTGAGCCCAGGCCTCTCCTAACGGAGCCCACACGGCGAAATGAGAGGGGTCAGCGGAAGCACACTTGAGACTGCACACTGGCTCCTCCAATTAGGAAACGTCCATTTTAGTCTTCGTGTCTCTGCTTCATTCCCTCTGAACTCCGCACCTCCCACGTCAATACCTCCTTTCCATATCGTGACCTCCTTCTAGATTCCTCTATGCACCTGAACGGTTTTAAGGAATGATTCTGCAGGACCTTTCAAAAGCAGACAAAGAGAAAAGGCCTCAAACCCTCACTGATTGAAGTTCACCCATGCTGTCAGAACTTCGATGTGGTTCCAAAGCCATCCCAGCTGACGAGAGCTCAAAGGCTCGCTGATCATTCATTAGTCCCTGACACTGATGCCCCAGAGCTGGTCTACGACCCTCCTCAGGACGCACACTGCCTCCTGAGTGAGGTCACAAAGCTCCACTTCTTCAGGAGGAGAAACTGCGGGGGATGCTGGGTGAGCACAGAGCACAGGATGTCTGGGCAGAAAGGGGAAGAATGAATCTGGGAGAACCTGGACATGTGGAAAGACCAGGAGACCAAAGCCCCAGGAGACAAAGCAACTCCCCTGCATGAAACGGCTGGAAGAACTCTCTGAGGGACCCCACACCACGTGCCCAGCAGTACTGACGGCTGCCCAGCAGCTGACGGCCCAGACGCTTACCTCCCCAACCCAATGTCACTCGCCTCCCTGTGCATAAGCCCCTGGAACTCTGAGCTGTAGCTCTCATAGTTCACACCCTTTTAGAACTCGCTCTGCAGAGAGCTGGTGTGTGTAAAATGTGGCCAAGGGCGGAAGTGAGTACAAAGGCTTCTGAGCAGCCCCGATGAAACCCTGTTCACCCACAGGAGCGCATTACTTACCCATATTGAGAGGCAAGCCTCTCCACCGCACTCAGAGCCCATGTGCTCTTACTTAGCCTGCGATTCTAACAAGGCCAGATGTGGGGCTTCTAAACTAACAGCAGATCAGAGGTAATGAACTAGAAGTAGATAGAAAAAGGTACCAATAAGCAACAGAAAGTGACACCTGACAGGCTGGAAGGTCCTACAGGGAAAAATAGTAAACAAGGAGTGGGTGCAAAATCTGGGCCATTACGTTGGAAGACAAATAGCCTTACATCCCTCAAGGTCTTGAGGCTTATTACCAAGATAATAATGGTAATAAGCCAAGACCCTACCCTATGCCAGGCTCTTTGCTAGTACATTAGCTAGCCATTCCTTTTGGTCACTAATTACAGGAACCCAAAGTGAATGAAACAAGTTGAATCAAGCTGGACAGGGTGGAGGGGGGTGTTTTTCTTCCACATATCAAGAAACCCAGAGGTAGGGAGTCAAAGACTGAGATGGCTCTTGATTTCCTTAGTAATCTTCACCATTCCTAGCATGTGGCTTCTAGCCTCATAGCTACCTCATGATCGCAACATGACTGCTGCAATTCCAGCCATCACATCTACATTCCAGCTAGCAGGGAGGAAGAAAGGGAAGTGGAGGAAAAAAGGCACACTTCACATCTGAATCGACATCTCTGAAACAGCTTTCATGGAAATTTTACCTGATTTTGCTTCCATCTCACTGACCATCCCAATGTGCAAGAAGAATGGGAAATGAAGGTTTCCACCATGGCTCCTGACAGCACAGAGTTTCTGGTAGTAAGGATGAAATGAGAAAGAGGTGTTGGGAAGACAAATGTCACAGCCGGGCACCCGGGCGATGCAGAGATTCAGACTTAACTCCGCCTCCAAGGAGCTCAGGCTTCAGCGAGAATCCTTTCCTTCCAAAATGGTTAAAATAATAATTATGTCTTGAGACATAAACTTTCATCTTGATGAACAGACTCCATAATTTAGGGCAACACTTTCCCAGAAGATTCTAGACTACGGAGAATTCTGCTGAGATTGTTTGTTTGCCTTAATTCCATAAGAATTATATTTCTGCCTATGAAATCCACTTGGGCCCTGCTCCTGTCCACCGGCATTTATAGTCCTCATAACTCTGTGGCAGGAAACGGGAGAGGCTTTGGCTAATAGCAAATGGCCACAGAGTTCCTCGGGCAGGTGGATGCAGAAGGCCCCATGCTCCCATCTGTCCCCTCCCTACTCTGTTGGGCTGATCCCAGGGTAATTCAGGTTGCGGGTATCGTGGCTGTAATTCTTCCTTCGTGGCACCTTTATCTCGAGACAAATCTGCCACGAGAGGCGGGAAGCCCTCCGATCATGCATCATGTGGCGGCAACTTCAGACACGGGAGCGGGGGCGAGGGGATGCACCTTTAGATTTCATTTCGAGCAAATCTGATGTTTTTCTTAGATAAGTGAATGTGCTGAACTCCGATGGCTTTCTGCCTTGGGGGGAGCAGGTGAATTGGAAGCTGGTTTCTTCTATCCCTGCACGGGTCAGGGATGGGGGTTTCCCTGACCGTGCTAGGAACAGAGGAGAGCAGCTCAGCCTCCTCCCTGAGCCAGAACCGTAGGGGTGAGCGCTGCACTCTGGCACCTTCCTCCTCTGCAGGTCACGGGCGCTACCTGTCCTCTCACCGCATCGCGGCAACCCGCAGCTCAGTGACAGTTGGGAGAGTCCGGGTGGGGTGGCCCTGAGAGAGGGCGTGGAGCACCACAGACGGCCTTGGGGAGCCTGGAGCAGTGGGGGCTGGGGCACAGGAGGAGCATGAGCAGGTCCGACCAGATGCCCAACAACCCCGAGAAGGAGTCGCACATCAGTGCTGGGCGCCCGACCCCATTGTTACTCACTCAGCATTAAACGAGAGCATTCCTTCTGCGGGGCACAAACCAGGCACCATGACCTGTCCCTACCAAGTCCCTGCCTCGTGCAGTGGAGTAGAAGGTACAAGGAGGGCACTGGGTGAGTCCAAGGAGAGATCCCCCAGTAGGGCTGATGGGCACAGAAGTTTTTCTGGAAGAGGTTTGCCCAAACTGAGTTCTAAGGGAGGGACAGGGCAAGCAGAGTGGGGAGCAGGGCTGGTGGGGGCCCCCTGAGCTGGCCCAAGGCAGGTGCAAATGAGATGGGGCAGGACTGGCTGGGGAAGGCGAAAGGCTGGGATGATGGGGCCACCCTCAAAGGGGTGGGATGCTCGGGACCCCATGGACTGTAGGCAAGGAAGGGCAAGGATCTATGTGGCCCGGTGGAACGTGGCTTGGAGTGGGAGTTCCTGGCAGTCAGACGGTGGGCCAGACAGGGACAGAGGTACAGACTGCTGGAGATAAATCCAGAACCACCGGGGAGGGGTGGGGTGCTGAGGGAAGTGAGGAGCAATGGAGAAGGACAGCCTGCTTTGGGGACTGGATGACCTCCTCCCAGCCTCGCGTCCTGTTTGGAGAGAGTCTGACGGAGTGGGAGATTTGGTGGGTCAGCCATGGACCCTCCCTCTGATCAGCTCAAGCCTTAAGCCTCAAGCCTCGAGGGAGGCTGTCCCGTGACGATAGGTATACGGTTCCCCTCTAGAGCAATCAAATGCCACAAGAAAGGACAAGGACCCTCAAAGGGAGAGGGGCCTTTTTATGGAGGCTCTGCCACCACAGGCAACGGGGACGCATCATTTGCAAACACATTTCTTCAGAAAGCCCTGATGGGTAATGCTAGGTAGAATTAGGGATCAGAGATGGAGAGGGGCTCACTCAAGGTGACCCAGCCAACCGGCCACAGACGCAGAACCAGACTCCAGGACCGGGGAGGCAGTCTTGCTGGGTGGTTAGACAAAGACCGGTCCAGGCTGGAATTCCAGCGCCCCTGCTCGCCAACCTCCCCGAGCTTCTGCTTTGTCATCTGTGTGGATAAGCGATTCCATCTTCTCACAGGGACGTGGTGGGGCTCTAGTGGGGTTATGCAAACCTGCAACTTACTTCACCCCGCGCCTGGCGCTCGGAGCCGTTCTGTGACTGTGCTTACTTAACAAAGTGACTAGTGGGCCCCGTCTCATGGTGACTCTGAGAGCACGACATGAGCCAGTCAGTGGAACGTGGATTTCCATGGAGCATTTTCCTCCCCCACCCCCAGCATCCAAAAAGCTGAGTTCATCCTCCCTCCAGAGCTAAGTGCGATCCAGGCTCTGGCCCACCACTGGAGCGAAGGGGAGAATTTAAACTCACCCTCCTGCTGGACCTGACTTACACCTGGGACAGCATATGACCCACCAGGCAGAAGTGAGCCAGGCTCCTCCGTGGACCCACTGGGCTCAGCCACATATGGCCACAGTCCCCAGCCACGCTCTGCCACTTTCTGCACCACCCCTTCAGGAGTCAGACCCTGTGGAGTCCAGCCCAGGAGTGGGGTGGCCCTTGGCACGGACCACAGCCCTGGCCCTAAGCAGGGGCATGGGCCGTGCAGGCGGGAGGGGCCCTGTGATGGGTGGGCGAGAGTCTTCTGGGCTTGGCCTTCTGCAGAGCCAGCGCCGAGGCGGGCAGGAGATCTGACTCAGCTCGGCTTCATCTGTGTCCTCGGTCACATGTTTGTGGTCAGGACCACAGGCCTCAGTGACAATGACGTTTGACCATGAGCAACACAGCACACAACCACGCTGTCCCAGCTCTGGGAGGGTCCCACAGGATTTCTTGAAATTGTGCTCCTGTGGTTGCTACGGACCAGACACTCGTTTACTTCTAAAGTTCAAATGCAGCCTTTTCTTTTAAAAAAAAAAACAAACTGCCTCAATTCGAAGTGAACTTTGTTTCTATAAAAAGGAAAAAAAAATAGTACTTTTTCAAAACCATAGCCCAAACTGGAACATTTAACTAAGAGGCTGATATATAAACATGCATGCCCTCTCATAAAAATAGAGCGGTTTGGGTTTGTGTTGTTTTTTTCCCATTGTTGAATGTCATTGAAAACCCACCAAAAGCAGTCCTGCGGTGAGTAAATCGGCTCCACGCTGGTCACACCTCCCCCTGCTCACAGCAGACAATTTCTCCGGGAGGAACAGACCTCAGAGCCCGCACAGCGCCACGGGGGTTGTTGCAGAAGTTACCCACACGCATGCACGGCCCCTGTGTGAAGTTACCCCCACGCACGCGGAGCTGGAGGCTGGGCCATGGCCTGTCGGCGACAGGGCCAAGGGGCCCACAGCAGCGTCTCCCCGCGGGGAGCCAAGGGTGGGGGTCTGCGTCCGCTCGGGGTGCTCCAGGCGGAGGCCCACTAGGCTCCTCCTAAAGGGCGAGGGGCTGCACCAGGCGGGGGAAGGCCTGGGCTCCCGTCCTGCACCCCTCTGTGTGCTTCCTCCCCAGCGCTCCGCCTGTCCAGGTCAGTCTGCGGGGACCAGGAGGACGGCCACTCGGGAGGGGGCGTGGGGGGGACGCAGGAGTGACTGAATGAACACACGCTCCCCCGCCCCAGCCAGGAAGGGGCGGCGCAGTCACGGGCCACCCGCGGGAAACAGCTGGACACGCGTGGCCCCGGGCAGCTGAGGCATTTTTCTTTGTAAAAACAAAGAATTGAGAACAGGACCAGGAATAGCCAAGAGTGGGGATGAAAAAAAAAAAAAAAAAGAGAAGAGAGCATCTTGTGCCACAAAGAAAGTGATGAAACGCACAGGCGCGCCCACAGACGGGTTGTCAAAGGGCCAAGAGCCCAGCTGCGGGAACCCGTGTCGCCCGAGTGGGAGCACCGGATCATACACCGAAGTACACAATAAATCCCTGCGAGTCCACGCTGGTATAAATACATGACCAAACAGATTAATAAGGGAGAGCGGAGACAACTCTCCCACGCAGAGGAATTCCAAGGAATCCATGCCGGTTGTCTGCCCTTGAGCAGGGGGAGAGGACTGTGCACCCCAGAAGTGCGCGCTGTGCCCTCTCTTCCTTCAAAGACCGTGGGTGGGAGGAGGGACAAGGAGGAGGGACTTCTTGGTTCGGGAGGAACCGGACCCACTCTCCACGGCCAGGTGATCCAGGCCAACGTCAGCAGCCAGGCGTCCTGCTGACCGTGTGTGCGGCCGCTGCTGTGATCTGATGAGAGTGGGGCTTCCTCCCAGAAACATGGAG
Source organism: Ailuropoda melanoleuca (assembly GCF_002007445.2). Taxonomy (NCBI): domain Eukaryota; kingdom Metazoa; phylum Chordata; class Mammalia; order Carnivora; family Ursidae; genus Ailuropoda; species Ailuropoda melanoleuca. The sequence goes on from NC_048226.1 coordinate 2,812,619, forward strand.
CCCTGCTCTAGCCGTGAGACACAGCACGGAGGGTCCCCCAGAGGGGCATCCCACAAGAAAAAACAAGAGAGTCTGAGACACCAGCACAGCCGAGAGGAGCCCGGGGAGACATGGCACCCCACCTAACGTGGTAGGCCGCTGGGATCTGGAACATTAGGTAAAAACCTAGGAAGTCTGAACAAACTGCGGACTTCGGTTTATGATTATGTACCAGCACCGTTCCATTAATTCCAATAAATGTCCCCTACTGGTTAGGTAAGACGATGACAATAATGGGAGAAACTGTGCAGGGGGACTGGGAGAGTACATGGGAACTCACCATACTCTCGGCTCGACTCTTCTGTAAATATAAACTGTTTAACATTAATATAACAGAGGAGGAGGAGGAGGAGAGAAGAGAATCCCGAGAGCACACCTGCATACAGGGGAGACCCAAGGGAGGACATGGTCAGCACACTACGACATGGGGAGGACCCAGAGGAGGGACCGAGGCATCCTCATGCACCCAGGTTTGTGGGGAGGGGCAAACTTCCAGGGGCAGTCAGGGGAGGGAGCCCCCCTCAGCGACCAGGCTGTGGGGGGGGGGCCTGGAATTCAACATCAGCACTGGAGGTGGGGAATTGCGGTTCCTTAAACCGATTCTGTAAAGGAAGGCCATTTCTGTGCTTTTTATAAGCACAATAGGCTTCCAAGGAAGAGGCATCCTCTCCTATAAAGACCCTTTGTTCTGCCAAACACTTCTAGGTGAGTTCAGAAGGGGATGGTAGGGAGGGAGAGGGAGCGAAGAGAGAGAGAAGAGTCAGCTACGTGGTGGAGGCCGAGGACTACACGGGGTGAAGGGGTGGGTTGGCCAAAAGGACTTTTCTAACAGGAAGAGCAAAGGTGAGGGTGTAAGTTGTCTGCACGCAGCTCAGTGCCAGGAACTCCGTGGTGACCCACCACTTGCCTACAGAAGTTCTGCTAAAGCGATGGCCCGGGACACCCTGGGCCACTTCACTGGCAGAGAAACAAGGCTGAGTGTCTGTCTGGGTATCACTCAAGTGGGCATAAGGAAGCACCTGCCAGGCACAGAGCAGGAGACAAAAATACAGTTGATGTGGGAAGCTGGCTGTGGGAGCGACTCCCCTCCCCCCAGCCCAGAGATTTCAGAGACTGGAGATTTCCATGCATCCTTCGCGGGAGGGTCTGCGTGGAATAGGGCCGTGAGCCAGCATCTCCTCGGGGATGCCAGGAGCTGGGAGATGCCAGCTGACATGTGGGCTACAAGAACTCTAACTCAGCGCTGGAGAACTTGCAAAGGCGGCCTGGTCCGTGTGACCAACAAGGCCGGTGCCCCACGTCCAAGCAAGTGTCCTAGGGCCTTTCTGGGAGAGACAGGGTCCCAGAGCTTATAGACGGCCAGTTCTCAATACAGGGGCCGCACCTCCCAGGTCCTTGGCACACCCCGGTTCCTGTAGCAGGATGGCCAGACTTAAAGAACGTGCCGGCCTGAGCGCGCCGACAGAACACAGTGCCGGGCCGTTCCCTCCATCTGGGTGTGTGTTTGCTCCAACTGCTGACAATCAGCTCTCATGGGTAACAACGAGCACACCATTCACTAATTAGCACCCCCTGGAAAACATCTGTTTTTCTTCTTTCTGGTGGATATTTGGAAATAGAAATCACTGTAGAGCTAAACTGAGTGACTGAGCGTGTGTTGGCGGGCTGGGGAGTGGCGCGGCGGTAAGGCAGCCAAGAGCAGCTCCATTTAAAATCTTCCCCTCCACCCGCGTCTCACCACCCTGCCCAGGACAACTGGCGCTGGGGTGGTTCCTGTTGTCAGGATCCTCCTCGGAAGGACTGCGGTGGGAGGCGGCAGGGGCCACACACTGACGCTCCGAGCTGCATGCGAGGTTTATCTGGCAGCAGAGGGAAGGCCAGCAGAGGGGTCTGGGAAAGGAGTCTTAAAGCATCAGGGGTGGACTCGGAGGGGCTGGCGGCCGGACAAGGAGGCCTAGGAGGATCCAGAGCCATGGGCTAGAGCCAGCCCTCAAGGTACGGTGGGGATGAAAGCGGCAGGGATTAGAAGAAAGGGTCCCCCAGGCATTTGGGTGCTCGGAGCAAAGCACAAACCCAAGTGTGGTCTCACTGTCCCCAACGGGCCCCGTGGGCCAGGATCTGGGTCATGCTGGGCGTGCAGGCCCTTCCTCCTCTCCAGCAGAATGCCCCCCGACTGCCACTCACGTGCTCAGATGCCTGGCCAGGACCTGGTTCTGGTAGCCACACGGTGGTCAGCAGGAGGGCCACATTCAGACCCACTGAGATCTTTCTGGACCCTAACTCTGTCAGCTCATAGTTCATCCAGCCCTCCGGGAGGCTGAACTCTTTCCACTGACAGTCAGAGAGAACCTCCCCCACTAGATAAGCACTTACAAAAGTGCCCCCAACTTCCAACTCCCAAGCAAGGAGGCCCTGTGGTTGTGCGTTGCTGCGGACGGCAGGCACTGGCAGCCTGTCCCACAGCTCCGGGCAGGGCTCACAGGGCTGCTCCCAGCCCCCTGTTCCTGATTGTCACCTGCAAGCACAGTGCCTGTCCCAGCCCTGGCCCAGAGGGTCTCTGCCAACCCAACAACTTGACGTCTTCATTATTCTTCCCAAGCCCTGGGTCAGGACACTATCTTGCCTTTCCCATCCTGAAAATACAAAACCCTAACAGATCGTCGGAAATTGACGGCTAGAGTTCTGGAGCCCACTGCTACCCCCCGCACCCGAAAACCCAACCACGTAACGTTTGGGTTTGGGTTGACAATAAGGAAAGCTCAGGCACTAGAAATACAATCGCTAGTCTCTGACTCCAGTGTATTATAAATAAGAGGTAACATGAAATATGTAGTAATTTAAACATATGTGGAGCACATAATACAGACTATATGATGTATAATATAGGACACACTATATGCATGTGTCTCAACACATAGCAATGGGTATTAATATTATTATTATTTTAATACAATCACATATATTATACCACTTGTCTTTGCAATACAAATCCCTCTGTAACAAGAGGAACTCCCGCTTCCTGTCAGCTCTGTTACCATGTGCTTCATTCATGGTGGGGAAGTTCTAAAGTTCTCACCCCAGAGAGGAAATTCTACCGTTGTGAGAGAAGGAAACTCCCTTAGGTTTTCCCAACCCTCATCTCAATTACGTTGCAAGATCCGGTTGGCATACGTAAGCGTGGATGGCAGACCAGGGGAAGGGGTGACGCACACAGGTCGGTGAACCCAGGCCCACTGATGGGTGCTTTCTCACAGCCCAGCCCGGCCAGTGGGAGAGACGCAAGGTCGTGGAGGCCACAGCCCACGGCCCCGGTCCTGCTCTCTGCCCCAAGCACCAGTCTCCCTCCTGGCCACCCCCGAAGCTCCACGTGTCTCTGAAATTCTCCAGCACTGAGGAGTGACAGCACTAGGCATTGCCGATTTCCTTCGCTTTCAAAGGAAAATTTCAAGACATCCTCAGAGGCAAAAAAAAAAAAAAAAAAAAAGAGGGGTTTTAGACATGATCCTAATCCTGCAGTTAGAAATTCTAAGTACTGAAGAGATAAGAGCATAAGGATAAAATTCTGACCATTGAGTGTCCATCAGTCCCAGCGAGAGGGAAGAAAGACGTGCCCATGGAAACCAGCAGACAGACTGCCGGCAGCGCCCACCAAGGGGCCGAGCCCCGACATTCATTCCTAGACGCTGCTCTGAGCTTGACGCCTCCAGTCTCTCCTCTCCCAGCACCCACATGTCCACATGGACGTAACCAGAGAGTGTCCCTGCTAGTGCTGGGAATGACTAGGGACAAGCGTCCCTAGTTCCCCAAACACCCAAGGAAAGGGAGCCGAAGGGAGCTGAGGAGAGAGATACCCAGCCATCATTTACCCCTCGTGCAGGCCAGTCCAGCCCGGGGAGGACATGCGGGGACCCAGGGGAGCCCTGCTACTGACCTTGACTCAGAAAGTCAGTGGGAGCCTGGAGCTGAGGCTGGCGGCAGTCTCACCTGCTGTTCTATCAACAGTTTTTCATAGCACACGCTCCAACAAGATCATCTATGTCCATAAATACACGTCTGCAACGTCATGCTTAAGGGCACTTAGTGTAGGGAGGTGTCCTATTTTATGTCATCCATCCCCTAATACCAGACCTTTGGGATTTTTCTCTAGTTTTTCACTACAACATGCAGTGCTGCCCAGAGTCTCATGAAAACACCTTTGTCCATTGGCCTATTTCCTTAGGACAAACTCCAGATAGAAATGCTGGATAGGCACACTGATAAGGCTAAATTTTATTTATTTATTTATTTAGGGATTTTATTTACTTAGTTGAGAGAGAGAAAACAAGTGGAGGCAGGAGGAGAAGCAAGCTCCCCCCTGAGCAGTGAGCTAGACATGGGGCTCCATCCCAGGTCCCCAGGATCATGACCTGAGCCAAAGGCAGATGCTTCACCGACTAAGCCACCCAGACACCCAAGGCTAAATGTTAAAGACAGTTAAATTGCTACACTCCTTTCTGGAAAAGGCGCGGCATCTTTCAATCCCATCTGGAATACAGGAGAATGCCTGTTTCTCCCTATTCTCACCAAAATGCTAGCAAAGCCTTTCAAGAATCAGTAGGCACTATCCTTTGATACATTAACTCCTCTTTTCCAAAATTAGCCTCAGGAAGTATTCACACGTGTACAGTTACATGAACAAAGCCACAGAATGGAGGGAGCGCTGTGAATCCCAAGCCGGGCGTGCCATAGGGGCCTTGGAGCTGAGGGCTAAGTGGTGCTCCACTCAGTCTTGTGGGCCTGTCCTCCCGCCTGCTCACATCGGTATCTTAGGAACATGTTCGTAGGAGGGGTACCCTAACGTCCTTCTCCCCCCTCCCATAGCAGTGTCTCCCTGGAATGGCCCAGGAACTCCTTGCCCACAGCTGCCTTCCCGGGACAGCCACTCTCGGAGCTTTTGACCCCACTATCCCTTAACCCGCCCATCAGACCTGATTGCTGGCAACTGGATCTTTCTTAAAAGCAACTTTTAACAGCTCATGCCATGGCTCAAAGCCAAAAGAGATTCTGAAGTCACCTTGCAGGCCACCCGGCATGGGGCTTTCCCATCCCCTAACCCTCACCCCGGCCCTCCGTCCTCCGTCCTCAAGGCCAGCATCTCACAAGGGAGCACCTGGCTTGTGCACGAAACCGCACCTGTGAACAGCCTCTTCCCTCCTCTTCCCCACCCACCACGGAGACCTGGCTGCCCCCCTCCTTTTGGGGGAAGAGACCTGGAGTATTCAGTGGATAGGAGGATCTGATCGGGGGAGGAAAGGGGAGACACCATGAAAAGCAGAGATCCAGCTTTGGGTGGAACCGGCCTCCCTTTCATTGGAGTGATCTGGAAGTGATCTTTGTCTGCTTGGCCCCATTTCAATTCCATTTCTTCATTCTGTCCGATACTCCAACAACTAGGAACCGTGCAGACGGATCACAGAGGGGCTACTTCCCGGGACGGTTAAGGGACCCAAGAACGAAGTCAATGATCCAGTGAGCTTTCTCCCCCTCCAACCCTCAGCTGCCATCACCTGCACTGGGGGCTGGGGGGGGGTGCACGTGTGATGGGCGAAGGGCAACGGCTACCACGTGGGGCTGGGGAGGCCCAGGTGGTACCATGCGGGGGTGGGAGCAGCGGAGGGTGAGGGGTGGGTAAGGTTAAGCCTCTGGGACAGAGGGAAGGAGCCCCAGAAAGAAAGCAGTGCCCAGGCAGGGAATCAAAAGGATGTCAGAACTCATTTTGCTTCTACCAACACTTGACTTGTCTGGGTCACATATGGATCCAGGTGGAAAAGGAAACTCTCCTGATGCTCTTTTCTCTCTTCCTTCCCAGCCCCCACCCCATGTCTTTCCTTCCTCAGCTTTACTGAGATACAATTGACACGTACGGCTGTGTAAGTTTATGGTGTACGATATGATAATTCGATACACACACTTACGTTATAAAATATTCACCACAATAAGGTTCATTAACACATCCTTCACCTCACGTAATTACCATTTGGCCGTTACGGTGAGAACATTTAAAATCTCTCTGCTTCTGCGAGCTCAGCTGTTCTAGGTTCCACACATACGTTCGATCATACAGTGTTCGTCTTTCTCTGACTTATCCCCCTTAGCACAACATCCTCTAGGTCCACCCCTGTCGACAAATGGCGGGATCGCCCCTTCATGATATAATAGTAATACATAGCATATCGCACACTTCCTTATCCATTCATCCCTAAATTTAGGGTGTTCCATATCGGCTGTCGTCAACAGCACTGCAGTGAACGTGGGAATGCACACATTCTTTCAAGTCTGTGTTTTCATTTTCTTCAAATACATACCCAGAAGTGGAATTGCTGTGGGGAGTTCTATTTTAATTTTTTGAGGACCCTCCATACTGTCTTCCAGAGCGGCTGGACCAAACTGCATTGCCACCAGCAGTGTGAGAGGATTCCCTTTCTCCTCATCCTCGCCAACACCTACTGTCTCTTGTTTTAATTCTAGCCATCCTAACAGGGGCAAGGGGGTATCTCATTGTGGCTTTGATTTGCATTTCTCTGGCTGGTCTTGTTGAGCACTTTTCACGTACTTGTTGATCATTTATATGTCTTCTTTGGGAAAGTGTCTATTCAGATCCTTTGCCCATTTCTTAATCAGATTTTTATTTTTTTGCTATTGAGTTGTAGGAATTGCTCTTCTATTCTAGAAATTAACCTCTTTTCAGAGAGATGGTGTGCACACATTGTCTCCCATTTGGTAGGCTGCCTTTTCATTTTGTTGATGGTTTCCTTTGCTGTGTAGACACTTTTTAGTTTGATGTAGTCCCACTTACTTGTTTTTGCTTTTATTTCTTATGTTTTTTGCATCATTTCCAAACCATCCTGGCCAAGACCAGTGTCAAGGAGCTTTCTTCCTATGTTTTCTTCTAGAAGTTTTATACTTTCATGTCTTACATTTATTTATGTTATAAAGATTTATTTTTTTTATTTGAGAGAGAGAGCACCCACTAGCAGGGGGAGGGGCAAAGGGAGAGAGAATCTCAAGCAGACTCCCCACTGAGTATGGGGCCCAACATGGGGCTCAATCTCAGGACTCTGAGATCATGATCTGAGCTGAAATCAAGAGTCAGATGCTTAACCAATTGAGCCACCCAGGCGCCCCACACATCTTACATTTAATTCCTTCATTTATTTCAAGTTAATTTTTGTGAGTGGTATAGGATACTGCATTAATAGAATGAAAGATAAAAATCATATGATCATCTCAATAGAAGCAGAAATAGCGTTTGACAAAATTCAACACCCTTTCATGATAAAAACTCTAAACAAAGTGGGTAGAGAAGGAACTCATCTCGACATATTAAAGGCCATATACGGCAAGCCCACAGCTAACATCACACTCAGTGGTGACGGGTTGAAAGCTCCCCCACTAAGATCAGGAACAGGACAAGGATATCCACTCTCACCACTCCTACCCAACACAGTGCTGCAAGTCCTAGCCAGAGCAATATAAGCAAGAAAAAGAAATAAAAGGCATCTAAGTCAGAAAGGAAGAAGGAAAATTGTCTGTTTGTTGATAACATGATCTTACATGAAGAAAATACTAAAGACTCCACCCAAAAACTGATAGAACTAATAAATTCAGTAAAACTTCAGGATATAAAGTCAACACCCAAAAATCAGTTGTGTTTCTCTACACTAACAATGAACCACCTGAAAAAGAAATAAAGAAAAGATGCCCGTTTACAATAGCGTCAAAAACAATAAAATACTTAGGAATAAATTTAACCAAGAAGCGAGAGATCTCTACACTGAACTCTGTAAGACACTGATGACAGAAACTGAAGAAGACCCAAATAAATGGAAAGATATCCAGGGCACGTGGACTGGAAGAGTTGCTATTGTTAAGTTGTCCATACTGCCCAAAGCCATCTACAGACTCAACGCAATCTTCATCAGAATCCCATGGCATTTTTCCCACAAACGGGACACACCATCCCAACACAGCTACAGAACCACGAAAGCCCCTAAACAGCCGAAGCATCTTGAGAAAGAACAAAGCTTCAGCGGCAGTACACTTTCTGATTTCAAATATACTGCAAAGCTGGAGTCACTGAAACAGTCTGGTAACAGCACAGAAACCGTGCTAGGTCACTGGAGCAGGAGAGAGCCCAGAAAGAAACTCTTGCATATTTGCTCAACTAACACTTGACAAAGGAACCAAGCACACTCAATGCGGAAGGGACAGTCTCCTTAACAAATGGCTCTGGGGAACCAGTTTTCCACACGCAAAAGGACTAGATGGGACCCCTGTCTGGCTGGGCCCCCCTGGTTCCAGGAGCCCAGCAGAGCAGGGCCGCCCCAGAGAGAGCTCTGCAACCCCCGCCAGCCCTGTCCCTAGCCCCCGGCGGCGGGAGCACTGGTGTGGTCGCCACAGAACTCTCTTGAGAGAAGCAAAGGAATTTTCCAGCCCATGATTAAGTGCTCTTTTCCCAAGTGGGGTAGGGGAGGGGGGTGACACGATGCTTTATAAAGTGGAGAGTTAAGTCACAGGTTTTTTGTTTTGTTTTTTTGCTTTTTTGGGCTTTTTATTTTTTTACCATCGCTTCAAGCATTTGATTCTGTCCTCACTGGCACAGAAAGGGCTAGAGTCATTCGAATTCACTTCTAAGGCTGTGTTTCTGGAAGGGAAAATAGGGAGCCTTTTAGGACAGCGGCCCCACTTTATTTCAGAAGAGGAACCTGGGGTGCAGAGAGGTGAAATGACCTGCTGCAGGTTGCACAGCCGGTAAGACACGAAACCCGGACCAGACCCCAAGCCCGTCTGACTCCAGAGTCCGCGGTCCTAGCACTGCTGCAGCCTGGAAGGACCTCAGAGCCGTGCCAACAACAGGAGCCCTGTGACTCTGCTGCCACGGTCCCCAGCCTTAGCCTCAGACCAGAAGAGCCCATTTCCCAGGAAGTTAAGGCAACTAAGCTTGCAGAGACCCCCCAAGGCTCTGCACTGGGAACATGTAAATGTGTGTTTGTTTTCCGGGAAAGGATCCCCTCAAGTACGAGCTTCAGACCCCATGAAACTTGATCCACCTCGGCTGACCAAGAGCGTCTCCACTTGTCTCCACTTGTCTTCAAAACCCCCTCTGATGGGACTATTTTGGGGATAAGGAACAGAGGAGCCTGAGCAAATATGGGCAGGGCTTTGGAGACAGAGGGAGCTTCCCCAGAGCAGCTCAAATGACCCCTGGTGCCTGACTTACGAGCAGCCAGTTTGCAAACATGTCCTAAAAGGCCTTCTTCCTAAATCCCTTCCTTCCTAACTGGGGCGGGGCGGGGATGGTTTCCCACCTTCATTTAGGACTTCCCATTGACTCAGACGCCCATCTGTATAACCCGTGCCGCTGATGACCCCTCCACCCAAGCCACGTGCTCACGGACCAGAAGCTTCAGAAGAGGCAGCCGGGCCACGGAAAGAGGGCCAGGGGACGGGCAGGGATATACAGGAAGAGAGGAAGACACGTCTAAAGAGCTGGAGGCTGGAGACTGCCGCATGCTGTAGACACTAGGACCAATCAGGTGTGACTGAAGCTTACCCAAAAATAAGCTGGAAAGACTAACTGGTTCGGGGAAAATATTCAGGAACAGACAAGACCTGGTGAGTATACAGAATGGGTGGGGGTGGGGGGATGTGGGAGGAATGATGTGGGTGGAAGGTGGTACGATGCACTGAGGTGGGAAATGCTGGAAGAGGACCCAATTGGGGGGGAGCGCTGGGAGGAGGGGAATGCGGGGTGAGTGCTGGACACTCTGACTTTGTGGGACTTCGGTAGGTACTGGGATGAACTGCCTGCTGGGTGAGGGGCTCAGAGCAGGCTGTGGACAGCAGCCATGGTGGGGAAGACCCCTTCAAGGCCACCTGAAGAGCTCACACAGAGACCCTCGGGGGAGCAGCCCTCAGGCTCCAGGTACCAGAGGGGTCCCGGCCCACAGGGGAGTTTCAGCAGACCAGGTAAGTGAGAGCATGGCGCCTCTTTCCTCCCACCCTCTGCCCTGTCCCGACCCTGGAGACCAGAAGTGGAAGGTGACCAGAGGAGGGGGCACAAGGGGGGTGAAGGTTCAGAGATGCCTCCTCCCGTCTCCACCTCCTTCAGGCCAAGGCCAGGCCAGTGTTAGGGCAAGAGGATGGGCTCTCAGGTGGAGAGGGGGATAGACATTTTAATCTGGGCCAGAGTTTTTTAACATTTATAGGTGACTGGGAAGTTTTTAGATCTTTCTGAGATGACATCAAGAACCTGAAAGGATGGGGCGCCTGGGTGGCACAGCGGTTAAGCGTCTGCCTTCGGCTCAGGGCGTGATCCCGGCATTCTGGGATCGAGCCCCACATCAGGCTCCTCCGCTGTGAGCCTGCTTCTTCCTCTCCCACTCCCCCTGCTTGTGTTCCCTCTCTCGCTGGCTGTCTCTATCTCTGTCAAATAAATAAATAAAATCTTTAAAAAAAAAAAAAAAAAAAAAGAACCTGAAAGGAATGCACAGTGGCAGCTGGGATTTTTGTCTTTTTAAGGCAGTTCTAGTACCCCGCTGAGTTCAGGCTGCTCAATGAACCAGTTATGCCATTATAGATGTTTATGGCGGACAATTTTAGAAAACACTTGTCTGCAGAAAGATAGAAATAAAAATCAAGCACGATCCCACCACAAAGAAAAAGTATTATTGATGTTTTGGGGAATAACATTCCAGTCTCTAATGTACCTCTTGTAACTTCCAATCCTGATGTCATTCGAACTTGCAAAGAAGTCACAACAATGGTGTGAGGAGCTCCCACACGCTCTCACCTTTTTCTGTCTCCACGCACAGACACAGGTGGACAGAGAGAATTGCTGTTATAATGTTAAATATATTCCATGTGATTGTGAATAATAAAATAATGATTTTAACAATACCCTTCTGCATTATAGACAGATGTTTATTTTCCGAGCCGTCTGAGTGAGATTCAGCTGGAGGCCCCCTTATTCCTGAATGTTTCCCAAGAGAACCACAGTACCAATACCAATACCAATACCTATCAATATCCAGCCCACAGTCCATATTCAGATGACATTAACTGTCCTAATGCTGTTCCTCACAGAAACTCACTTTCCTGACTCAGTGGCCAGGCTGTCCCACGGTCGGGGGTTATGTGATGTTTTCTCGTGGTTCAGATTATGCATCTTGGGGTACAGACACCCCAGAAGGGTTCCTATCAGGATGCACAGGAAATGGGCTTCTCCCACTCTCAGTGATGTTACCATCCATCACCTGGTGAAGGTCAGCTGTTCTTTAGGAAAACTGGGATTATACTCAATAGGCTGTTTTATAAACTGCTTTTTCACTGAACAACCTATTACAAATGTGTGGAATGTTTTAAACCTTCTTACATGGACCATTGTAAAGATACACAGTTTTCCATTATATGCACATCCTATTTACTTATACAATTCTAATTTTTGACCAAATTTCAACATTTTGCCCAATTTTTGCTAACACTAGCAATATGGTGCAGAACATTTTAGTAATTCTTTATATACATCAAAGATTATTTCCTGAGGGTCAGTCCCTAGAACTGAAATTTTAACAGTCAAGGATTATACATATTTTTAAGGCTAAAAAGTGCCCCAAAAAGGGTCTTGTCCTCAAAAGCATTTACACTCCACATCCCAGCAGACCAAAGTGTCCTCCTCACCATCCCCCCCCACAGCATTCCCAACAGAGGCTTTTGTCATTTTCCAAAATCCTTTCTTGCTCCAGTTTCTCTTTCTTTACTTAGAAAGTTTAAACTTTTTTTCCATTTATTTTGGGCCATCTGTGCAACTTCTTTTCCTCAGCTTTCTAATCACACCCTTTGCTAGTTTTTCTGCTGAGTTTTCATCTTTTGTCATAATATATAGTTCTCGCTCTTACTATTATATGAGCGATTTGTAAATTTGGTTTTGAGTTGTCTTTCTTTTCCCTTAGTGTGTGTTTTTCTAAACTTTCAAACAGCATTTCCATTACCCTGTTTGTAAACAGAATACATTTATACTTGTATTTGTAAATCTTTTCTTCACATTTGTAAACGTAGTTGGAAGTCATCGCTCTGCTGGTGATAAACGCGAGGTGCTGCATCTTCTGGGTAAAAAGCAGGGCCTGGAAGCATTACCGTCCGTGGTTAAGATCCTCAGCTTCGGGGTCAGGCTGACCTGGTGTTGAGTCCTGTCTCTGCGGGGTGACTGGGTGGGTCTTTCCTTTTCTCATCTGTAAACGAGGAGATAATAGCAGGGCTTTGGTGAAGATTGCATGAGACAGCGTGTGAAGTGCCTGTTCCCTGCTGCTCAGCGAAAGTTGGGCTTTGTGGCCTTTTGGCTATTGTAACCCGGGCTCCTGAGGACTGCATCCAGAGGTCGGATTGTCCAGGATCATACAGGAGGACAGTGAGCCGCTTATGCGACAAGAAGCAGAGCTTTGAGAGAGGCTCAAGGGAGGGCCAGCACAGAGGCTCATTCTGTGTCTGACGTTGGCCGGTCCCTTTCCGGGCTCAAAGTCAGAGCATCTGAGTGGATGAGCGGCTGTCTCTCCAGGTTCACTTTTCTATGCTGCACAGATGTCTGTCCCTTGGTGACATTCACCAGCTACTCACAGTCTGGTCCATGAGTGCATGGGTGTCCATCTGCAGATCACCGGCTTGGAGGTTTTTTGGGGTTTTTTTTTTTAATGATAATTTTTTATTATGTTATATTAGTCACCATACAGTACATCCCTGGTTTTTGATGTAAAGTTCCATGATTCATTACTTGCGTATAACACCCAGTGCTGCATGCAATACGTGCCCTCCTTACTACCCATCACCGGCCTATCTCATGGCCCACCCTCCTCCTCTCTGAAACCCTCAGTTTGTTTCCCAGAGTCCATAGTCTCTCATGGTTCATTCCCCCTTCTGTTTACACCCCCTTCATTCTTCCCTTCCTTCTCCTACCGATCTTCCTATTTCTTATGTTCCATAAATGAGTGAAACCATATGATAATTGTCTTTCTCTGCTTGACTTATTTCACTTAGCATAAACTCCTCCAGTCCCGTCCATGTTGCAGCAAATGTTGGGTAATCGTTCTTTCTGATGGCTGAGTAATATTCCATTGTATATATGGACCACAGCTTCTTAATCCAGTCATCTGTTGAAGGGCATCTCGGCTCCTTCCACGATTTAGCTATTGTGGACAATGCTGCTATGAACATTGGGGTGCATATGGCCCTTCTCTTCACTANGTGGTATCTCAGTGTGGTTTTGATTTGAATTTCCCTGATGGCTAATGATTTTGAACATTTTTTCATGTGTCTGTTAGCCATTTGTATGTCTTCATTGGAAAAGTGTCTGTTCATATCTTCTGCCCATTTTTGGATTTGATTATTTGTTTCTCATATATTGAGTTTGAGTCTTAACCTGAGTCAGTAAGTCCTCATGCGCACCCATGGGAACGATGGACTTGGAAAACACTGAGCCCAGCGCCCGGCACACGGTACAGGTACACAGCCAACACAAGCCGCTTCCATTTTTCCCTCCCTCCTCCTCAGGGACACAGCAGATGGCGTGGCAGAAGCACAACTTGGCAGCCTGGTGCCCGCTGTGGTTCTGCTCGTTACCCGCTATGGGGCGGCGAGCAAGCTGGGCACCCCCGGAACTTCTCTGTCCTCCTCTATAAAATGACAGTTTGGGGGACCACTTGCCCTTAAAGGGCCACTTCCCAACTGGAACATGCTGTAATCCTACCCTGTGGGACTTCGCCTCATTGCCTATCCCTGAAAGCTCACACTCTTGACATATCTGTACACCCACAGGAACCAACACATGACACAGGAGGTGCCCGAGGGAGGAACGCACCAGGGTATTCAGAAGGACTTCTGACCCTCTACCTCTTGGCACCTGACCTGCTTGCCAGGTGCTCCCCGCTGGCCAAGTGCCCCTGCAGAGGGTCCGATCTGCCCGCACCCCCCGGAAGCCCGGCTTCTCGCTCAGCTCTACGAGCTCATTACTTGGCAGACCCCTGCCGCGCAGGGGCTGAATTCCTCCCGGCCTCATGAGGGAGATCTAAAGGACACAATGTGAGACCTCCATGGACAACAGCACATTCACCGCCATAAAGGGTGCCGTCACCAAGACAAACACGTAACATGTCAGAACTTAGGAAATGGCCAGGAGAGGCCCACGCTCAGAATGGGAGCAATCTGGTCCTGTGGTCCAGCACAGGAAAAAAAACCCAAAGTTTCTAATTACCTAGCCACAGCCCTGTATTTTGATGTAAAAGAAGAAATAGCTAAGCTCTCTCCTAGTCGGAGACACGCTAAAGAGTCCAGAGAAAAGCCTTGTGCCCAGACCACGGCTGGCCGCTGGCCGAGCGGCCCCAGCTGCTGCTCAGATGAACCTCCAGGAGCTGCCAGCTGCCCCGCTTCATCCTCTGCCCCCTTCGCAGAGGCTTGGCAGCAAAGTTCTCCTCAAAACGTACCCCCCTTTGGTGTCCTTCCCCACACAGCTCTGTTGTGGGAGGGAGGACCTGGGGTCAGGGAGATCAAGTCACAATCCCTGCTTACGCAGCAATAAACGCTCATCCCCACCACGGCATTTCTCACCTGGTCTCCCATTCCTCTGCCACTCCGTGCTTCCGGCAGCTCTGACCCATCCTTCAAGCTCTCCGAGTGTCCCCTGTGGCCGTGAGGTCAGCGAAGAACTCGTCCACTCTTGGGCTGCAACAGTAGCAGAGTCAAGCTTCAGTCCTTGGATTTTTAGGGCACCGTGAATGTCCCGTCTCGAAAATTTGTCAGAAGCCCCCGCACAGACAGCATGGCCTGAAACGATGCTTCCTTCCTAAGAATGGCATTTCTGCTTGGGAAATGCTTGGCTGTGTCTGTTTCCCTTAGGGTCCCTCTGAGCTGCAGGTGCTCCCCCCTGAGCGGCAGGATTTGCCCAACTGCCCGGAAGCGACAAAACTCTGGTATTTCCTGTCCCTAGTGTAGGAGCCCCCCTGACAACACACAGAAGCACATGTGCCCTGATCCCAGCCTGCCTGGGGGTGTACTAGTCATTCCTTTTACTTTCAGGACTTGAGGACAGGAGAGTGGAACAGAGACTGAGCGGAACAGTGAAGAGGCAAGGAGAAGAAATTGGGAAGAGGGAATGAGGGATCCTCTCTTGCTGGGATTGGCTTGCCTCTCAACACCACTGACACTTGATGTAAACATTCATTTGACTTTGTCCTATCTCAACAACGACAAATCCTAAAAATAAATAAATAAATAAAAATAATGAGCTTATCACAAACTATAAAGAGAAAAAAAGTATTACCATCTGGGGCCGTGATATCTCCTCCTCCCACAGCTTAACCACACAATCCCCATCCCTGGCCCCGATTCCCACTCCTGTTCCCTCCACCGCTGGGCCATCCCGGGGCTGCTCTCTCGTGTTTCCTGATCTCCTCTCCTGACAAAATACCATCCAATCTTGAAGAGGGGAAACTCATCACCTGAACTGATGTGGAAAAGGGCAGAGAGTCTGTGTACAGAGAAAAAGAGGAGACATGAAAGAAGGGGAGAAGGGGTAAGGGAGTCCTAGGCTGACCAGAGCCAGATTCAGAGACAGAGAAACAGACAGACGCAGGGGTACTCCGGAGTAGCCTGGGGATGGGAGAGCCAGGAAGAGCAGAGCTCATGGGGGAAAGGGGTCAGGGGGTTGGCCAATGCTCCTCTGACCATCTGCGAAGAGCCCAGTAAAGATCTGGACAGAGGTTTCAAAACTTGATCCCTGTCCCCCAGTATCTTTGTTTCAAGACCCTCATCACAAGCCAGCTCTGGGAAGTCTAACAAGTGATGCCCTGGTGACCTCCAAGTCTGAGCTCCTGTCCCATCTCAGCGCCTGCTGCCATCATCTCTCGGGAGTGACCCCTGGTTTGGTGGGTTTGGGCTGAGGGAGGTTTTATGAATCCCCACAGGCCGCTGGAACAGAATGCCACAGACGGGGCAGCTCGGGTGACAGTGTGCCCCTTGGGATTCTGGAGGCCAGGAGGTCTAGCATCCAGGTGTCTGGTGAGGCTCACTTCCGCTCTCCCCGCTGTGTTCCCACATGGGGACCCTCCCCCCATGAGCTCCCTGGGGTCTCCGTTACAAGGCACTAACCCCATTCCTGGGGGGAATAACAGCGACGGCAGTAATCACAGTGGGCCCTGGACTAACGGCTCCGCGTGCCCACCTGACTCAGTGGTCCCGGAAACCGCGCACCGGGGGTACGACGCCCCTTCTACAGCTGAGGCACGTGGGGCTCAGGGAGGTTAAGTGCCCCAAGCCCATCCAGCTCGGAAGTGGCCACATCAGGATCCGGACGCCGAACTCTCCGACCCCAGAGGCCAGTTCCTAATCACTCTGACACAGGAACGCAGCCGCCGGCATCCACTCCCTGGGGCGACAGAGGAAGATGCCCCGGTTCTCAGCGACGCAAGCGGTGGTCAGACCCGGAGCTTACACCATCGCTGATTGGTGAAACTTGAACGAGCGACCCTGCCTCTTGGCTTCCCATTGGCTGGCTTGTCGCTGCGCCCTCCTCTTCCGGCCCCATCCCGAGAGGCTGGCTCAAAGCTCGAGAGCTTTGATTGGATGGTAAGGGAGGGGCGGGGCTGTGGCGGGCACAGGGTGCGAGGCTTGTCTCAGATTTTTCCAGGTACTGCGCTGAAAGTCCCGAGTCCCTAGAGACCCCTCAGCCCCTCTGTCACCCAAGCGGGGCCTGAACCTGAGCCATCCCTGCCCTGACCTGGGGCCACCCGGTGAGAAACCAAGGGGCGGCCCAGCCGGCTCTGCAGCCGTCCAGCAGAGCACATGGCCAGGGCCCTTCTGAGCTGGCGGGCAGGTGCTTGCACCCGTCCGTGGGTACGAGGGGACCCTCACACCGGAAGCTGCTCCAGGACCCCTGCAGCACTCCCAGGCCAGAGCTGGACTGGCCCACCTGGACCAAATCGTCCACTTTGCTTGGCACAACACACGGCTGTCCTTAATTTCATCACGTGCATCCCGTTTCTGAGGCAGTTGGGTTCTCGAAGTGGAGCCCCTGGGGACTTGTTGGGCATGCAAATCCCCTGGCCCCACCCCAGCCTTACTGAATCAGGAACCCCGGGGCTGGGGCCACTCTGCGTTTTAACAAGTCCTACAGGTGATTCTGGGGTCGGGTCCAGTTTAAGAATCTCCAACACTGAACCTTTCTTCCCAGGTCCAGCATGGGGCCCACAGTCGCGGGAATGAGCTATGGTCCTGAGGCTCTGAGGACCCAGAGAGCATGGCCTAGCTGGTGGGAGTGGAGGTGGGGAGCTCATTCTCCAAAGGACACATCTGTGTAGTGATCACCCTCTGAGGCAGAGAGGAGAGCGTTGGGGCAACACTGCAAAGGTGGAGGAAGTGGCTGAAACCAGATGGAGAGGAGCAGGAGAAAGCAGGCAGACGGTGGAGCCTGTTTCCAGAAATCACATCCCAGCCCAGCCAGCCAGGCCCCTGCCTGGTTCACTCTGGGCTTCTAGAGCTCCCAAAGCACCAGTTTTCAGGAACAGTGTCACTGGAACAAAGTGACCACCGGGAAAATTCCTGAATGCAGTTTGCCCAAAGAGATCTATATTTAATTTCTAATGAACAATTTCGATCAGATCCTCAGTCTGACTGCTGCCCCATCACTCACCTGCACCTATGCAGGCCTTCCGCTCCAGCCCGTGGCTGCATCCAGCTGATTTTATGGCCTTGATAATCTGGGTGCCCCAACCCACTACGACAGTAAGACAGAGGGCAGTGGTCAGTTTGGCGGGGCCCCAACCTGGGCGGCTTTGCCCCTCAGGAAACATTTGACAGTGTCTAGGGGCGCCTGGGTGGCTCAGTCGTTAAGCGTCTGCCTTCAGCTCAGGGCGTGATCCCGGCGTTCTGGGATCGAGCCCCGCATCAGGCTCCTCCGCTATGAGCCTGCTTCTTCCTCTCCCACTCCCCCTGACTGTGTTCCTTCTCTCGCTGGCTGTCTCTCTCTCTGTCAAATAAATAAATAAAATCTTTAAAAAAAAAAAAAAAGGAAACATTTGACAGTGTCTAGAGACATTTTTGCCCGGCACAACTGAGGGATCTACTGGCATCTAGTGGGTGGAGGCCGGGGTGACGCTAGATGTCCTACCATGCAGAGGACAGATGCCCCCCGTCCCGCCCCCCCAACAAAGAGTTATCTGCACACACACGCACACATCCCACACTGCACTCATCACCTACAATCTAAAGTTTACCAATGATTTAGAGCCATGCACACCCTGGGCCCACCTGCCATTCCGCTTTCCTCTCCATCTCCCTCCAGTCTCTGAGCTGTAGTCCCTGTCCCAGGGACTCTCAAACCACACGGCACCAGGACGTCCTGGAGGACTTGTTCAAACACAGGTTCCTGGGCTCTGGACCTGGGCTGCAGAATTTGCATTTGTCTGGGCGATGCTGCTGCTGTTTATACGGGGACCACACTCCAAGAACCACTAACCTACACTATCCTCTCTTCACCTCTGATCCTGTCCCCAGGCTGCGGCTTCCACCCTTGTGCACCCCTCAGGGTCCAGCTCGAAAGCCAGCTCCTCCACCAAGCCCTCTCTGATGCCCAAGTGGAAAGAATGTTTCCACCACCACCCGCTCTCAGCGCTGTGGGTCTCTCTGTGGCCACTTAGTTTCTTTTTCCATTGACAGCTATTTAAATACATGCCTTGCCAGTCAGGCATGCTCCGAAGTCCGTCGTTGGAAGAGAGTGTAATCAAAGAGATTATTTACAAAGATGTGGGCAGGATTAAGGGAAACTAAGAAGGATGGTGAAGATCCCCAGGGCTACAGTTGCTGGAAGCCATGACTGCCCCGAGGGACAAGGTGAAGTTGTTACTGGAATCGGGAAAGGGTCACTTGACTGGAACTACGGCCTTGGGAAGAGGAGCACACTGAAATCCGAGTATAAAGCCCATCTCAGAATTGCCTCCTGGATCCATGAGAAGCCCAGGCCTTGCATAACATAGTAAGTTATTAATAAATATTTGGTGAATGAATCTTTCATCGTTAGCTGGTGAGCATGTCTGGTGATTAATTTTCAGATGTTTTATGGAATTTAGCCACTCAACGAAGTTTCAGAGAATATTCTAAGAATGTTCATAGCTCCGCAGGAAAACCTGCCAGTGGAGGCCCTGTGATATGGCTGGGAAAACCGACTTGTCGTATTTCCCAGCTCCGTCCACCACGTTCTCACTTATATATCACTTTACCTTCAAGACGGAGCATACGAAGGAGGGATGTATCAGACATGCGGAGGAATGAGAATTTTCTCAGGTTTCAAGCAATCAAAGAAAACGCAAAGGAACAGAATTAACAGCAGAGATACTAATCTTTTTTTTTTTTAAAGATTTTTTTATTTTTATTTATTCGACAGAGATAGAGACAGCCATCGAGAGAGGGAACACAAGCAGGGGGAGTGGGAGAGGAAGAAGCAGGCTCATAGCGGAGGAGCCTGATGTGGGGCTCGATCCCACAACGCCGGGATCACGCCCTGAGCCGAAGGCAGACGCTTAACTGCTGTGCCACCCAGGCGCCCCGAGATACTAATCTTTTATAAGTGAAGTATAACCACCAAATGTAAAGGGAGAAAACTGATTGTAAAACATATTTGTTTATTTAAAGATTTTATTTATTTGCTTAGAGAGTGTGCAAGCACGGGGAGGGGCAGAGGGAGAGAATCTCAAGCTGACTCTGTGCTGAGCCTGCGGAGTCCGACTCGGGGCTCCACCTCACGACCCTGAAATCATGACCTGAGCTAAAATCAAGAGTTGGATGCTTAACCGACTGAGCCACCCAGGCGCCCCAAAACATTTACATTAGAAGTGATGATGGGTTCAAATCTAAGCAATTCTTGCAAATATGACCAAGAAACAACTAGAGCTTGATCTAGAGAGAGAGAGAAGTGGTCTTTATTCTAACGCTACAAGCTACCATTTACTGAGCACTTACTATGTGGTAGGACTGTGTTAAACGCTTTAGATAGTTTGTCTCATTTAATTCCCACAACTAGCATGTGACCTACATACTGTTATGATTTCCATTTTTACAGATGTTAAAACTGCAGTACTGGGAGGCCACCTTAGTGTCCCAGGTTCTCATAGCTGGTAAAAGACAGAGTGAGAATTTAAATCCGATCTGCCTAATTCAATCCAATTCTCACTAGCAAAGTCAAAACACTTGGATCAGGGACAGGGTAGAATCCCACTGAAGCCCTGGGCCGGTGTGACAGGATACTGGAGCGAGACAGATAAGCAAAGCCGTGACTGTTGGCAGCTCCCCGCCCTGGCATGACTGGGCCTAGAGGCGGCAGGTGTTGATTTGCAGATGTTGAGCCCGGGGAGAGCAGAGGCAAGGTGGAGGAGCTCCACCTTGTTAGCATATTATGTTATGCTCCCTTGTTAGCATAAGGTCCCTTCCAGAGCTGGGGGAGGGCGGCCTGTGCGCCCCTGCTGGCAACTGTGGGAACTGCAAGAGGCTTTCTGCCCTCTGCTGTCTTGCCTCCTTCTGGACGCAAAGCAGGAGTTGAGGGCTTCAGCTCCCTCTGTCCCCTCCTTGCTTGGTGCGAACTCTGTGTTCTAGAGAAAGCAACGTGCTGTGACCCTGTGTTGGGACCCCAGCTCTGCCGCCCACTCACTTCCGAACTCAGGCCAGCCACCGAAACGCTCCTTTCCCGGCTCTGTGAGCGCGAGCACTGGGCCCACAGCCCCACCGTGGAATGAGCGCATCGAGTGTTCAGTGAGGGCCTGGCACCTAACAGGGACTCGCTAAGTATTTGCTTTATTACCCTTCCCTGCTTTTTATCCTTCCAACAAACCAGCGGGGGAAACATCTCTGTAGGGTCTTCATTTTATAGGATAAGGCCCAGCTTGTTTGGGGCGTTAGGCCCCCACACTTCTCTTACGGGGCCACATGGCTGGAGCTGGCCGGGCTTCTGCGGCCCGGCAAGAGCCAGGCAGGGGCAGGCAGGGCAATAGGGCAGGGCTCCACCAGAGGGGAGCAGAGAGCTGGGATCTGGGGCTGGGCCGGGTCTGCATCCCGAGCAGGAAGACCCCACAGCACATGGAGGCTGGGGGAAGACCTTCCAGGCTCCTTCACTGCCAGCTGACAGTGGCTAGGAGTTGTGAGCTGGTGTCACCAAACCGAAGACTCCAGAGGCAGAGATCTCGGTGAGGACGAGCCCAGGATGGCTGTCTGGTTAAAGAGGAGGCAGTTCTGTAGGGTCCAGAAGGAGCCCTCTCAGAAGGGGGCATAAGAACAACTATTCGTCGAATGTGCCGCTGTGGTAAGGGTGTTACTGGGGCATCTTCAACCGATACTCATCTGTGGTGAGACACAGTGC
The DNA here is from genome assembly GCF_002007445.2 of Ailuropoda melanoleuca. Classification (NCBI taxonomy): domain Eukaryota; kingdom Metazoa; phylum Chordata; class Mammalia; order Carnivora; family Ursidae; genus Ailuropoda; species Ailuropoda melanoleuca. The sequence goes on from NC_048226.1 coordinate 2,834,085, forward strand.
CGAGCACAGTAGGGCATGGAGTATGCTCTGGGATGTGGGGAAAATATCCCTAGATACCCCGTGGGGTTTAGGGCCTGGGCAGGGACGAGGAGACTGTGCGTGAAGAAACTCTTCCAGACAGGAAGAGGAAATGGAACTCCCGCTATTTCCTCTCAATGGGCCAGGGAAGGGCCAGAGAACAGTGGGTCGGACCCATGTGTCCCGGCTTCCCCAGGATGTGGCGGGGGGCACGGGGAAATGGGCTGAGGCTAGTGCCCTGCCTTTGGGTCATGGCTCTGGGAAGAGTCTTCCTCACAGGGAGCCCCTCACGTTGACATGGAACAGTCACACCGGGTGGACATGGAGGCTCAGTGGGGTAAGGGAGAGCCGAGGCCAGAGGTAGGGCTGCCCGGCTCTCCCTTTGTCTGCAGGTGACCAGAGAGCCCGCACGCGAGAACCTCGGGTTGAGAGGCAGGGACCCGGCCTGGTAAGGGGTGAGGGGACCCCCCACAAAGGCCACAGAGTGCAGATCTTAGGAGGGGTCCGGTGGAGGGCGTGTCTGACTCTCAGAAGCCATCCATGCACATCCATGGAGAGCTGGGGTGGGGGCAAGTCAGCCACCAACACAGAGAACAAACTGCAAGTTAATCACCGTTTCCAGGCGGCAGAAGCTGAGGTAGCCCACGGACCAAGCATCCTCACCTGTGCTGCTACCTTCCTGTCCGGTTCCCACCCCCATCCTCCCTCTGAGCAGCCACACTGGCCTCCCCAGTGCTGCCATGCTGCCACCAGCCGAGCCGCAGGGCCTTTGCACATCCCCTCTTCTCCTCTCAAACTTGGCTCCAAAGGTCTTCCTGGCTCCGTCACTTGCCCCTCTTCCATACTGTCTTTTATAGCACTTATCATCTTGTTTGTAACTTTACACTGATCTTGGGGGCTCCTTGCCTAACACCTGCCTCCCCCACAGATTATAAGCAAACTACAGATATCATGCCAGTTTAGAGTCAAATACTTCAATTTGTGTCTCTAGAAAATAAGAACACTGCCTGCTGAACCAAAATACTGTTACCACACCTCGCAAGATGAACCCTAATTTCTTTATCACCTCATAACGCAGGCTGCATTCAGATTTCCCCCAAGAGTCTCCAAAATGTCTCCTGTGCTCGGTCTCCTGGGTCTAGGATCCAATCAAAGTCCTCACACAGAGCAGCGTGTTTTGAAAACCAGCTCAAATGTAATTTAGACCATATGTTTACCAACGTGGAGTCGGGAGAGCGCCAGACGCCTCCCATTCACATCTCTGCAACCCCGGTCCCTTTTCAAAGCTGCCTTGCCCTGGGCGGGCGTGTGCGTCCAGGAATGAGTAGCTCTGTGGATGCCGGCCACCCATACGTTCCAGAAGCCCACGGCAGCTGCACAGAGGGGCTACCGGTCACACTCCAGAGGAGCAGACCCACGAGCCACAGGGAAAGTATTTTCTTTCTCAAAACGATGCCCAGGCTGCTGGGGAAATCCTGCCCCCACTCAAGACCGCACTGCCCCCTGGCCGGTTCTGGGAGGCGGCTCTGGGGCGACCCTTGAAAAGCCGTCCGCTTGGGCAGCAAAGTCCTTCCCGCGTTCCGGGCCACAGTGCAAACAGGCGCATGTCCCCCGCACCGCTTGGGGGAAGGGCTGGGACATACAGGAGTTGGCTGTGCCTGTGACAATTTTTTGTCTGTGTATCTTGATGGGAATTTTGTGGTTTTCACATTGTCTTGGGACAAACAGGACCTTGGTTCGCAGGACCCCACGGCGGGGCAGACACTCCTGTGAGCTGCTGGCTGTTCAGCAACAAGCCTGGCTTGTCCCCGCAGATCCCAGTGGTGTCTGCAGAAACTGCCAAGTGTCCCCCGTATGTCAACAGCATCCTCAGTGGAGAACTCCTGTTCTAGGTCGGACACAAGGGATGGGTTTGAAGAGTCAGGAAAGTTCCAGAACCATGTACAGGAGCTAAGAGTTTCAAGCTTTGGGAGAACCTCAAACCAGGCATTTCAGGGTGCTCAGGGGAGTGCCTGCTCACTGCTGGAGGGAGAAGCACGGCAGCCGCCCGGCCAGGTCCATCCTGGCCTCAGGGTCCCTCCATCTGTGCCGGAGCCTGGCCTCAGCGTCAATAGGAAGCAACACTATCACTGAGAGGACCGATGGGGCATTTTCCTCCTGGAAGTGCTGGCCTGTGACTCCTTCTCGGAGGCCCCCCCACCGCACCCCACTCTCCCACTCTTCCCCCTTCCCTCTCCCACCCTCGCCCCCACCCTCGGTCTAGGCCTAGGCCTCTGCCCCCGTCCACTGTCAACCGTGGCACTGACCTCAACTAGAATTGCCCGCACCATACTTGTTGCTGTCACCTCCTTCCCTCAGGTCCCCGAAGGGCAGCATCAGAGAGGCTGATATGAGACCCCAAGGGCCCGGCTCTGAATCTGGGCTTGGTCGATCCAGCTCCCAGCCCTCTCAGCTGGGAGCACAGGGGACACTGGAGATGGACCCGCAGGCGCTCTCAGGGGGCCTGGTAGGATATCCCCTCTCCTCCTCCCTCGTTACCCCGCTGGGTGGTGAAGGCCGACAGCCCACCGAGAAGGGGTGGCAATGGAAGGACGAGGCTTGAGGGGACCAGGAGGTCATGTGCAAGCAGGTCTGCTCCCTCTGCTGGGGATGTAGGGAGGATGCCCTCCCCCCACCCCCTGGCCTCCAGAGCAGAGGGTTCACCCGTCCTGGCCTGGCCATACCCAAAGATCCCTTTCTCAGTAGAGGCTTTTCTGACCATCAGGAGGTCAGGGCCTGGGGCCTAAAGTCTTTCCCTCAGAGGCACTTGCCCCAGATTGCTGGCACGCCTTCCTCCCCCACTGGGGACGCTCCGTCTTGCTCGCCAGTGTCTCCCAAGCGCCTGCCACGCACCTGAGACAGGCCTGAACTAAGAGCTGAACAAATCTCACTCCCGATCCTTCATTCTCAGCGGACCACCTCCCTCTCCCTCTCTGCCCACACCCCATGGCCCACCGCACACCGAAGAGCCCCTTAGAGGTGGACTCTCAACCTCGGTCCCCTTTACCACATGCCCAGCCGGGCCCTCACGTTGGAAACGGGCACGGGTGCCTGCTCGGCCACGGGGCCAGCCCGGGAGCGCACGGGGGCAGATCGCGGAGCAGGCACAGCGCGTCTGTCCGCTGAAACTAGATTGGGGGAATTTCTTGGAAACAATGTGTTTCTTATGAAGGACATGAAGTGTCATGTTTCTCTGTACTTGGTCTTGTTGGTCTGGCTGAATGCACCCGGCTGGCTGTGCCTCCCTGCTTGGCTGTGACCCCGCCAGGAAAACAGCAGGCAGAGGCCCTGTGGGGGTGGAGTGGGGGATGGGGAGGAGGGCAAAGGCTCAGGGCTGAGCCGGCCCGAGTCTGAGGCTCTGCTCCACCACCGGTTAGCCGCTGACCTTGAGGAGCTTAAGCTCCACGAACCCTAGACCGGCACCTGTAAGTGGAAGGACAACCAGTACATACCTCGTTCAGTCAGGAGGCAGCCCAGCACGGCGTTCGGGAGCATGCAGTCTGGGGCCTGGGTTCAAATCCCAGCTCTGCCAGCTGTGGGGCCCTGGGCATCTTGCTTCGTGTCTCTGCATCTCGGGCCCTCATCCGTAAGACGAGTACCTGCCTCAGACGATCGTCACAAGGCATTAGAATGCCTGGCCTGGAGTCAATCATTAATGGTTCTAAGGGTTGGCTGTAAATTGCTTGGCACAGTGCCCAGCACCTAAGGGCGCAGAGCACGGCAGCTGCTATTACTGTAATGAGTTCCCTGATTTGCCAGGAGCTAGGGCAGCCGGGCTGGGAGTCGGCTTGCTTGTGCCATGGCTGCTAGCACAGTTTTTGGTCCCACTCAACCCGTCCTCCACCTCCTCAGCCCCTTGAGCTAGTGGTCTCAACCACAGGTTCATCCAAGATCTGAGACGGCCGAGTGGAGAGCCCAGTGCTTGCAGCAGGAATGATGATCTCCTGCTCCAGCTTTCAAAGCCCAGCTGTGTAGGTGGGGACACACAGAAGAACTAACGTTGATGTGGTCGGTAATGCTGGCCACCCTCGATTCAAGGTGTGAGCGTATTTTTCAGTTGACAATGAGACATCGTTAAGTAGGGGCAGGTTTGGCCGGACATTTTCCCATTTGGTGAAACATGGAGGCACTCAAGTCATGAATCGCAGGGAAAGGAGGTCCAAGGCCAGGCTGTGCATGGCTGAGGCCTCCCCTGGGCCACTCCAGATCCGAGCATCCATGCCCCCTGCCTCCTCTCGTCACCTCCATGACTCGGAGCACCTGAGAGTAGCTTCCATTGCCAACCGTGAGCAGCAGGCCCGAGAAGCTCATAGGGCTTCCGTGATAGAGGAGCACTGCCGTGGGACATCTCGGGTCCCTCTGATTCATAATGTAATTGCATGCCAACATCTGTGTCATGTTTGAGCAAGGTCTTGTGCCAGTCTGCTCAGTTTCCTCGTCGATCAGAAGGCACTATGTGGCAATCACCGTGGTGTTTAATGGGGGTAGTCCTGGAACGTGCTTAGATGGAGTCTGGCACATGGCAGGAGCTCAAAAAATAGTATTTGTTCTCATAACTACTGGTATTGTCATAACAATGCTGAATCAGCTTGGAAAGGAATAAGTGTATAAGGTACGAGGCAGGTACCCATCAGCAGGCTCCTTCCATCCTGCCTGTGCAGGACCAGGAACTTTGTGAGGGCATCTGTGCTCTGAGACCCATATTTCTGCTACATAAATAATGTAAAAACCCAGAGGGAAGGTGACCAAGGGTCGCTGCATCCAATGAAAGAACTGGTAATCTGTGTGTGTGTGTGTGTGTGTGTCTGTCCCAGAGCCGGTAAGATTTGGAAAATGTACCATTTATATACCAGGGGAGCTTCACCAGGCCAAACCATGGTGGGGGAACAGAAGGACTTGGATCCCTCTGCTTGCCTGAGACTCTTGGCTCTTGGAAAGGGGCCCCCGATTTTTCCCTGAAGTTCCCTGGGGGCATCTCCAAGGTGGGGTGCCCACGGCATGGAAATGAAGCCGTCTGCGCTCCTGGAGCCCAGTGTGCTGAGTCCGAGCGGCATTTGGGCAGCAGGGGGAGAGGTTCTTTGCCTCCTTCCGCGCTGCCCTCGCGCCTGGGGGGAGGGGAGAGCACTGTTCTCTCCCCCAGGGCCTGGGAGGTCTAGCAGGGCAGCTTCGTAGGGGTTTACTCGGAACCCGCAGCGGGGTCATGGGAGGCTGGTCCCAGAGACACATCTGAAGGGCAGATCCTGGGAAGACTCAGAGCTGCTGCTTTCCTTGCCACTGTCTGGGGCAGCGGTCGTCAAGCCACAGAGTGCACGAGAAGCGCTAGAAAGACAAAGGGGGTCACCCCCAGGTTCTGATTCAGGAGGTCTCGGGTGGGTCTGAGAATTGCATGTCTGACTCGTTCCCAGGCGAGGCTGCTGCTGCTGGTCGGGGGCCCGCTCTTTGAGAACCACTGATCCAGGGCCCCGTTAGTGAAGTAAAGTGCCTGCCCAGACCCTCTTTCTAGAACAGGAATCTTGGGACCTGGGACATGTGCTTCTAAGTCACCTCGGTTACTCCCCCCTGCTTGCAGATGTTGGGAGCTTGGTGACAGTCAGCAGCCAGCTGAACCGGCGGCCACACCCTGCGGCTGGTGGCAGGGGAACTAGATGCGATGTGCACGTGTGCGATTCTGGGAAGCCGGCAAAGGGGCTGGGGTGTGCGGGGGACACGGGGCGTGCGCCTGAGCGGGAGCCACGGCTGTGGGTTCTCGCATGTGCCCTGCTGACCCCTCGGAGTTGCGTGGGGTCTGCCAGGAGCTGCCGCGTGCTCTCGGGGTCAGGTTGGAGGCTTCTCTTCTTTCCTCCTCCCCCTGCCGCCCCCCCTCCTGCCCGCCTTCGGGCAAGTCCACTCCGATTGCTTTCACGCTGGGTTTCTTCTGGAGAGAGCACTCTGGCCAAAAGGAGGTCAGAGGACCCCAGGGCTGGGTGGACTCCATGTGTGCGCCTTTGAGGGTGAGCAGACCTTGCCCTTAGGTTTCCCTGCGGAGGAGAGGTGCATCCGGGAAGCAGGACAGGGCCGCGGCTGTGCAGCCAGGCCTCGAGCGACCCGGCCTCAGGACCCAGCGTGCAGCCTGGCCCAGTCACGGGGAGGCAGAACGGAAATGTGGTCAGGGTCCCAGGAGGCCCGAGGACCCCGCCTCAGGAGTTGAGCACAGAGCTCTGGTGACTTCACAACCCCTGCACCTCCCACACCTCTCAAGGGCTCTCGTCTTCCCTCCGGTCCTCTCCCAGCCGGCTCTAATCTCCAGAGGCCCTGTTCAAATTCCCGAGAGACCCATCATCAGCGTGCCTACCTCCTTGACCTGCGGGTGCAGACATGGGGTTCGGAACAGGCCCGCTCCCGGGACAGGGGCATTCTGGGCCCTTCCCCTCAACAGACGCTGTAGGAGACAGAGGGGGCACGGGCCCTGGGGTTGCCCTGTCTGTGGGGTGAGCAGGCAGCGGACTGGCCCTGCCTGAGGTCACGGCCGATCTAGTGCATTCGACGGCCTGCGAGGCTCTCTGTGCAGCGTCAACCACGTCCCTCCCCAACACTCCCACCTCACTGTGGACACCGAGCCACTCAAGCCCCTGGCAACCAGGCCACGGGGCCCTGAGGGACCAGGCAGGACGACAGAAGGAGCTGTTTCAGCTCCTGGAATTACCTTTTTCTGATCATCAAAGGAATACCCGTTGGATTTGCAAAAGAAAACCTTGATAGAAAAACATAACGCAGAAAGAGAAGACGCTCTGTAATGATGGCCACAGAGGTAAGCAACTGAACAGGTCTGTAACTGGGTCTCCAGGTTTTTTCTGAGTGTCAACAATGTACACGAACATTATAAATATGTGATAAAAATGGATTCAGACCAAGTAGAAAATCTTGGGATTCCATGCCCTTACAGTCTTCAAACGTCCAGGGGTGGCTGTCAGTGACCCGCTAGTCTCTGGGGCCACCGCTGATGTCAGCAGGTCTTCACGACAGATGCTGGGATTCCTCCCCACAGCCTCGTGTGGATGTTTTCAGGCACATGCGTGAATGTTTCTGGGGGAGAAGTTTCTAGAAAGATGCCCGGGCTACATGTATGACCACTGTACCTTCTAGCGCGTATTCCCAAACAGGGCAGGGCCACTTCTCAAAGCTGTGTGTGAGGGTCAGTCTGCAGCGGCCAGGGGATGGCTGTGTCCCCTCTGGTGCTACTGGCATCACGTCCCATCTTCAAGCCTCGCCCGGCTGCCGGCAGTGCACAGACTCCATGAAGTGCGGCCACCATCACCGTGTCGCACACAGCATAATGGTGGGGGGGCTGGTGGGGGGTCGGGCTATGAGGAGGCAGACCCAGCTATTTGTAGGGGATTCTGAGGAACTTTCTGGTGGGGAAACAGACTCTAAAAAGAAGGCAGCAAACATGACTGGCTGAGTAACAGGAGGAGGCAGTAATTCTGAGTCCACTGGTGACGGCCACTTGAACCCAGCCCAAAGCCAGGCCTCAGGGACACCTGCCTGGTCCTGCAGTGAGCTGGGTGCCAAGGAGCTGATTTACTCAAGACTCCATAAAACCCCAGGACAAAAAGGCCCACTGCTTTGAGACCTTTCCAACAGCACAACACAAAGAGATAGAAAAGAAATAAAACCCAGCTCTGTGGCTCTGGCAGGAGCGTGGCCCAGTCAACGGTGGCAGCGGCGGCGGGAGGGGGCCTGGGGCCCCAGAGAATGTGGGTCTGACCCCGGGCCTGAGCGAGACCCCCCAGGAACCCCGAGCAGGGTTGGCCAGGGGGAAGCCGCTGGTGAGCAGGGCCATCGGCCCAGGGCTCCCCATGGGCAGGGAGGACAAGAGCTCCGTGAGGAAGGCTCCACGAGGAAGGCTCCGTGCACATGACTTCAGGAATATCTGCCCTTCAGGGGGAAGGGAACCAGCTCTCAAAGAGAGAAGGCCGGGGATAGTCTCAGACGTCGGGGTGCTTCTGCCGTGTTTGCAGAAATATTTCACCAGTAAGCACCACTTTGTCTGTATCCAACTCCATTCCCAAAGCTAAATGCTATTAATTTGGAAGGACTGAGTGGGGGGGTGGGATGGGGAGGCAATTTTAAAAGCACCCCCAAAGCTGTTGCAAACAGCCAAATGAATTCACCTCCAGGTGACATTCTCAAAAGTGAAGTTGTTTTCATAAAAGAGAATGGCTTTGCAACGGTAGCATATAAAATGAAAGTGTGTATTGTCAGTGATCTCACGTGATGGGCAGAACCGAAAAAGTCCCCAGCTCTGAATTCTCTAGACGTACTTTAAAAAAAAAAAAATAGAAGGGGAGTAAACATTCATAACTGGACCTCTCATAAGGTCACTTTTTTTTTTCTCCCTAGAATTAGGGCAAATAAAAAAAGAAACATCTAAATCTGATGATCAAACAACTCTGTCCAGTGTGATCCAACCCTTGCTCCCTAAAAGCACATTTATAAGTGCCCCAGATCCCCCGGCTGGTTCCTCCCTTTCTTTGCTCCTGCCGGGCCTGAAAGGCCCAGAGCTCCTTCCTCTGTCCGGCAGTGTTCTGCCCAGAGTGAGTGTGCGTGCTCTTTCTCAAATCAAACAAACTTTTTGGTTGGTTCTGTCCTATGACCTCTCATGTCCCAATCCTAAAATAACAGCGTACACATGTGGAAAGACTTAAGCATTTTTTTTTTTCGGAAATGATCATTATGATTTTATTACTTCAGAAACTCAGCCTATAAATTTTCTACAACTAATCGCTGAAAAAGGCATTATTTTTTCTTTGTATCTCTAACTATTTTTTAAATTACTTTTTTTAAGACTTAAGAACTTCTCTATCTACGGTAAGGGGGGAGATCATCTCAGCCAGACCCAGAGACCTGGCAGAGATACGCAGAGGCAAAGCCGACAGGCTAATGATGTAACCCCCCCCCCAACCAAAAGCTCACACCGCGGGGGGCTGAGGCGGGCCCGAGGAGGGACCCGAGGGACCCGAGGGGTGGAATTCAACCGCCTGGCCCTCTGGAATTTCCTAGGAATGACAGGCCCAGAGGAAGGGGACGTGTGGGCTGGAAGAAACTCCATCTGCCCCGCACGACCAAGCCCCCTTGCAGCCCAGGGCCAGGAGTGCCAGGTAGGGAGAGGCCTGGACCCTCCATTTCCGCCCTTCTGGGGAAGCCCGCGCCCCTCCCGCCCTGCTCCTTCCTGGGAGCTATCCTGCCTCTCTGGAGTCCGCAGCACGCCCTCTGCTGGGACCGAGGGCAGAGACACTGCGGGTGGGCGCCTTCCCATCTCGTTCCCCGGTCACCGGAGATGCTCTCAGTGCTGCCGGCCCTGCATACAGCTCGGTGCTCCCCTGCTCTGCTTTCTGTGCTTTGGCTGGCCTTCATAATCTTGCTTTCAGAATCTCATCTAAATTCTTGGCTTTCATTATTAATCTTATCCATTTTTTTGTCTAGCTTAGAAAGTTTAAAATGCTCTTTGCCTTAAAAAGAAAGGGTTAATTTGACTGCTTCACAATGGAGCACCATCTAATGCCCAGATTTAATCATCGATTCCCCTGGAATCTGGGACGAGCTGCCTGTGGCCCCGAGCCTTATTTGTTTGTTGTAAGACAGGAGAGGAGGGCTCTTCCCTAACCAGGTCCCTATGCTCAGTTCCAAGTGCACAAGTTCACCTAATTTACCAGCCATAACTTACCAGCCATAAACTGAGCCCTTATATGATGCTGAAACTTGGAACTGTTGGTAGGTTGGAGACACAGAATACAAGTGTCATAAACATAAGGACGCCCCGAGTCCACCCGTCCGCCACAGCGAGGCTTCAGCTTCTACTGATGATCCCAGCCCACAGCAGGGAACAATCCCTGGAGCCTGATTGTGATGCCCTGGGGACGGGGCTTGCCAGGCGGTGTACCTGAATGAGAAATGGGACCATGGGTTGTGCACTTAGCTCTTCCCAGGCCCTGTCGGATTTCCTTATTCCCACTCCACCCAATGTATGTGAGAGTCAAGTAATTCCGTGTGTGTGTGTGTGTGTGTGTGTGTGTGTCTGGGTACGTTGCCTCAGTTCTATGAAAAGCATGAGAAGCATGTCCCTTCTCGCCTTTCCCTCCCTCCTGCCTGGGCTCCAGGGTTGGTGGGGAAAGGGCATTAGGCTGATGTCTCCTGACCAGGACGGCTGCCCCGGACCTCCAGGAGCGAGGGTCCTGGTTTTGTGACTTCCTTAACCCAGCCCCCTCACGGCCCCCGAGGCCTGTCTATAAAGAAACCAGCGCGCACGTGAGAAAGGAACACAGGCACTCCCACTGAGGCAGGGCGCAGGCATGCTGCTCGGACACGGACACAGCTGGACGGGGTGTCAGTGACTGGGGTCCCACCACGAATTGCACGGTGGGCAGATGACTCACACGGCGGCTTAGCTTATCCCTTGGCCAGCCTCTCCACAGTGACTTTACTGCTTGTGACCGTCGCCCTCAAACATGGAGAAAGGAGGCGATCTGTCAGCCCGGCGCGCCTCTGCCCCCATGCCCGCACGTCTGGCGCGGCCGACGGAACTGCAGAAAGAGCTCCAAGTCTTTCGGGCTGTGCCTCTCTTCTCTGTTAAGCGCAGCACGTGCTGATAGAGGGTAGAGCCTAAGAAACTCTTCGCAGCACATCTGGCAGTGTGAAGGATGTTGTTTACAAATGCTATAAATCGATGTGCCAGCTTTTCCTGCACTATCAAAGTTTTCAAGATAAGCCAATGCAAGCAATAACTCTCCTAAATTAATTCAAACATCAGTACCCGTTAAGCTTAAATGGACAATTTCCTCCGACGTCTGGGTCAATCGGAGTTGCCCAGCTATTCCAGCGCTTGAAGATTAAAGATAAAATCTATAACTAGTATTAAGACCTAGTTTATTGACCTAGTTTATTGGGGGAAAGAAAACATTGAAAGCATTTCGAAAACAAAGTCTGGCCTGATAATTTTATGTGTTTTGAAAAAGAATCCTTCCTTTAAGTGGCTATAAAAATTATTAGTGCAACATCAAAAATTACAAAATCTATTTTTGGCTGAATTGCATTTGCTCCTTATATGGAGATCTCCCTGAAGGATGCAGCTGAGAAGATTTAAGAAAAATATTTGCAATAAAGGCAATGATCTCGTCACATGAGCTAATATCCCTTAAGACCACGAGGAAGCAGCCAAGGAAATTAGAGAAATTATTATTTTCTACTGAAGAAAAGATATAGGGCATAACTGTCATTCACACCTACGGGCAATGAACATGGGCAATGTGATTCACGAGGGGATGTGGAGACGAGGGCTGAGGCCGGCAGCACTCGGACAGGACATGGTGTTGCCAGACAGCCCAACTGTCAGAAGGTCGCTGTGACCGGGCCTGGTGCAACCAGCTAACAGGCAGGTGGTCCCTTCCAAGGGCTGGAAGGGCTTACACGCCGTGACGTGGGAGTAAAACGTGGACTGCGTTTACGTGGAGATCCCATCGGAAACGTGATGCCGGGCAGAAGCGTGGCTGCTCAGCATGGAGCTCACTGCCCGGCTCGGGGTCCACGCGTCAGGCCCCAGCACGGCACCCGCCGCACTGCCAGGGGGTCACTCAGGGGGTGGGGCAAGTTGCCGCCGCATCGTTTGTGATACCAGAATCAATCAAAACACCACTTCAGAAACATGTTCTCAGACACCCTCTTTAAAACATTTATACGGATCGGCTTTATTGAAAGTGAACGCGCAGAGAGAAGGCAGCACAGAGGGGTCTCCCCAGATCGACCCCGGCATAGAAAGGCAGGAACCTGCCGGCCGCGGTGGTCACTTATTTTTGCTGAGGGTTCTCTGCTTTTCTGCGTGCTCCACGATCTTCTCCTCCACGTACAGACCCTTCCTCTTACGCACCGCGTTCATGTACTTCCGGGCCTGGTTCTCGGAATCAGCCTTTTCCCCAAAGTGCAAGTACTCCTCCTCGGTGGTCGGCACCCAGAAGGGGTCGCTGGGAATGATCTTGTAAGAGAAGGTGACAGAACGTCCCGGATCAGGCAACTACACTCATTTCAGACAGCCTTTCAAAACTCACACAGTCTTAGCTGAAGGAGAACAGTGAAGCAATGAACAGCTTCTAGAAATGGTAATAAATACAAACAATCACAGGAGGTGTGAACGAATGGAAGTGGGATCCACAGAACTGGTAACACACACATCCCAGAGCCGTCACTTCACACCAAGGAACAAGGGAAACCCTTCAATTTGAACAATGTCATAAAAAATCCCTTTCGCTAGGATACACCTGGGTACTGGTGTCTTTTCATCAATTTTGCCTTTGTCTCCAGCAAAGACTGACACATGTAAACCCATTCTTGACGACTCTGAGCCTTTTGCTCCAAAACTCAGCGTGTGCCTGGTGAGCCGGACTGCTTGGCTCACAGATTTTACCCGGACGAGGGGCAGACAGAGGCACCTCCTTCCTTCTTTTCTCTGGGCCCATGGCTGTTCACCACCCCACCAGCGAGGAAGACTAGTCCAGGCGGGCACGCTGAGGGCACTTTTTCTCTGAGGCTGCGGGTGGGGGGAAGGGAAAGGGCAGAGCTCGGGCACAGGGAAAGCAGCCGAGGTGGAGGGGCTCAGGTACTCTGTGACGACCAGTAGCCAGGTCATGATGTCCACGAAAGTGGTGACCTTGGACACAGTCTTTCCTGAGGTCCACGTCCAACGGACTGACTTCCAGGACAGAAGAGTGGGGGGGATGGTTTCCCGACGGTTTCCTTAGAGAGAGAAAGCTCATGAGCCCAATACTCGTGGCCTCTCTCTGCCTCCTCAGCACAGAATCTGACTGGTAAGCGTGAGAGGAGGAAACAGACTTGGGCAGCGTGGACTTTTCCTGCCCCCTCCACGAGAAGCTGCCTCCAGGAGGCACACGGCCTGCCCTGTCCCTCTGGGCCCTTTACAGCGGCTGCCCCACCCCGGCCCTGTGGCAGGAGCCCTGCCAGTCCAGTGGGTCTCCTTCTGGAGCCCAGCACTGCCCACGGTCAACACCGCATTCCCCACGGTCAGCCTGGTCAGCAATGAAGGTGGGAGTCTGACACTAACGTGCCTGACTCTTTTCGTTGTTGTTTTCTCTCGTTTCTCAATTGGAGGAAGGAAGGGGTGATATTTATTAAGTGGCCTCACATCCTAACACTTTTCAATTTAAAATATAGAAATGAAAGAAAAATATATTTTAAAATAGTTGCTCTTTCATTTATAATTGTACCAAAAGCCACAAGATGCCTAGGAAGAAACCCAACCAAAGAGGTAAAGGAGCTGCACTCTAAAACTACAGAACGCGCATAAAAGAAATGGAGGAAGACACAAACAGCTGGAAAAACCTTCCATGCGCATGGATCAGAAATATTGTGAAAACGTCTATGCTGCCTAGAACAATCTACACATTCAATGCCATCCCTATCAAAATACCACCAACATTTTTCACAGAGTTGGAACAAACAATCCTAAAATTTGTATGGAACCAGAAAAGACCCTGAATATCCAGAAGAATGTTGAAAAAGAAAACCAAAGCTGGAGGCATCACAATTCTGGACTTCAAGCTGAACTATAGAGCTGTGATCACCAAGACAGGATGGTACTGGCACAAAAACAGACACACAGACCAATGGAACAGAACAGAGAACCCAGATACGGACCCTCAGCTCTGTGGTCAACTCATCCTCGACAAAGCGGGAATGAATATCCAATGGAAAAAAGACAGTCTCTTCAACAAACGGTGTTGGGAAATTGGGACAGCCACACGCAGGAGAATGAAACTGGACCACTTCCTTACACCATACAGAAAAACAGACTCCAAATGGATGAAAGGCCTCAATGTGAGACAGGAATCATCAAAATCCTAGGGGAGAACATAGGCAGTAACGTCTTCGACATTGGCCACAGCAACTTCTTTCCAGACACTTCTCCAAAGGCAAGGGAGGGATGCAGAGAGCACTGCAGATCGAAGCCCACCATCCCCCACCCCCGGCCACACAAGGCCTCTCCTCAGGGGCAAGGGGAGGAGCCAGGAAATGGAACAGTCTCCTGGGCGGCCATCCACAAAAACTGTCTACACTGCAGGAGACTAGTTTCAAGCTGGTTACTGGTGCCCTTCCCTCTCCAGCTGGACGATAAACCCATCACAGAATGTAAAGAAGCTAGTGTTCTTAGTAGGTCTGAGGGGCAGTGGCAAATAAGCTGTTAATCCTGCTAAAAAAGTGACAAATTTTATAAAAAGCAAGAAATGAGCTACTAGTTGAGAGACACCGACTCAGGCTGGCCAAGTTACAATCAGACTCCTTGTTTCAAAAATGTAAGACCAGCAGTTTCAAAAGATCCCATTTTGTGTGGGCCTCGGACATGGCCTTCTGAGGTTTGCTCAGCTTGTCGGCCGAGGCCCCAAGCCTTCTGCACACACCTCCATCTGCTGCAGGCCTCCTCTGGAGACCTGCTCCAGACCCCCCCTCCCTGGTGAGTGCCAACTTCCTGTTCCTCCCAGGCAGGTGCTCCAGACCCCCCCTCCCCTGGGCTCAGCCACCACACTGTGCCATGCCCCACACGATGGCAACCGAGAGGCATCAGTATGGAAGAAAAGATGCGGTTTTCTAACCGGTTTACCCAGAGTTCATCTGCCCATGGTGAGAACGGTTTTTTGCAACCCCACAGCCTAAAAGGACTGGCATTTTCTAGTTCATGGGAAGGGAGGCACCCAAGTACTCGCTGTTGTCCTGGGCATTTAAAGAAAGAAAAGAAAAGGGGAAAAGAGCCCGGAAGGAAAGAGCCCGGGGAGCTCCATGTCAGTCCTGTGCCCAAACGCCACCAGGATTACAGCCGGCAGGTGGGAAACGCTTGCCGGGTGCTATTGTGATCCTAACTGAGTGCTCCTCACCGTGGGTGAACCCTGGCCCGCCCCGTGGGGTGGGCTCAGGGTCACACAGCCAATCCCGAGCTCGCACTGACACGCATGTACCCGGCACTGGCTGGGATATTTTTCTTTCTGTGCCTGTTATTAGCTCCTTTTCTTCCTTTTTCATAGAAGGGGCAAAACATAGAAAGAGAAATTATGGGATTGCTGACTTCAAAGGTTTCCTCGTGGAAAATGCCTGTAATCTTATCTCCTCTATTTTTTGAAGCACTTTCTCTCAAAAGCTCTTGATTGTAAATTATATGGTGTGATAGAACACGAATGAAAGAAAGTGCCTTGGAGTGAGAAGCCAGATCTCAACAACTGCGTTATTTCTAAACCTAGCTATGGGGGGAAACCAAGACAGCCAGAAGCTATCAGATCAATGACATTTAATTATAACATCGTTTTCAAGACTTTCAAAGATGTGACGCTTTTGGGAAGAGGATCAGGACAGGTGGCAGGGGAATGACAGAGGACGGCACTCAATTCTTGACTATATTCTCCTTTAAAGTTATGAAGAGACTGACTGTTAATAACAAACTAATGAGGCCAGAAAGTAACATTTTTAAAAGACCACTATTATTAAGTATGTAAGATTGCCGGCCTTTTTCTTTTTTAATTGAGAGAGAAAGGAGACTGAAAAAACCACCGTGGTTTTCACATTAACAAACAATGCCCATGCGGTAAAACTTGATGCTGTTACACTAGCTGTTTCTGAATACCCAATCTCAGAAGGGCACTTGCTGATAGGTAATTCGGGTGGGCATCCTTAGGCTGGGGACAAGGCGGACGCACTTCTGTGAAGAGTCAGAGAGAGAAGAGTTTAGATTGCAGGCCGCACGGTCTCTGCTACCACCGCTCAGCTCCATGTGAAAGCCGCCACAGGAAATGTGTACATGAGCGGTACGGCTGTATGCCAGTGATCTTATTTACCAAAACAGGTCATGGGCCATAGTTTGCTGACTCCTGATCTAGTCAAAGACGACACTTCCCAACCTCCTTGTTAGGTGGGCATGATCAGATGTGGCCACAGATTGGCTGCAGGCAACGGGACTTGTGTAAAACTCCATTCTTGTCCCTGCAGGGGGGGAGCATGTCCCCTGCTTCCTGGCTGCAATGCTGGAATGCAGGGGTACGGTGGGAGGCAGAAGCCAAGTGCTGAGACAGGCAGCAAACCAGGGGGGCTCCTGCCAGTGAGCCTCCCCACCCCCGGCTGCCACCCCAGACACCAAAGAGAAGCTCAGCCTTATTTGAGCCACTCGACTCCAAGATCCTTTTGACAGAACAGCCTTACCTGCCTGTTTGCAATTAGGAAATAATGAAAATTTTCAGATTTTTTAAAATGCATTTTATAAATCCACTGTCAGGGTTAAGTCTGACTGTAAAATGATAACATATTTCTAACAAACAACAGACTATATGAATTCAAACATATAATTCCTCCAATCATGATGCCATTACACCTGCTGTGAATACCTGCTTTGGATCTTACGTGCAGAAAACCCCGGGGATCACTAACTACACTCTCTATTCTGATCAAACGCAGACAACCCAGTCTCGTCACCAGTGCAGAGTGAGGCCATCTCCCCGCGATGGACGACCTGTCACCCCCGAGATATTCCGAAGCATGAGCTGCAGGCTCGGGAGGCAGTTTTCAGCAGTGGCAGCACCGATGAAGAAATAAAGCATCTTCCTCTCAAGATTATTTCTTTGAAGTGGGATAAATCCCTCTTTGGTTCTAAATATCGTTTCGTTGCACTGCCCTGTAATCACATGTCTGGTCCCTAAAACACGTGGCAGAGGACTGTCGTGATGTTTCAGGAAGAGCATCACGGACATATTTGCACTACAGATGTCGTTCTTCAGAAGCTGCTTTGGTAAATCCATTCCTTCTATTTCTCACTGGTGTGAGCTCTTATGTAAAAGTGGAGGGCCAAAAACCAAAACCGGAAAGGTAAGAGTGTGGATAAGGGGGAAATTAGTACCCACTTATATTCAGAAATGAACCAGGAGGGTAAATGTTTTAGAGCCCGTTTTCTACATAATGAAATATAGCAATGACATCTATTCAGATATAAACCAATAAAACCACCAAAACTTCACTTAGTTTCTAGACAAAGATACAAAATGCGAGAAAAATTTCACAGTAAATCTTTGTTAGAATGAAGATTATACTGACAAAAAAAGGAAGCCTAAATCAGAAGAACACCGAGTGTGGTTCGAGGGGCCTGAAGAATGTGAGCTCTTGGAAGGAGAAGCAGACGCACGTGCAAGTCCTGGATCAGCAGCCGCACTTGGCTCCGTTCAGGTGACGGGGACTGCCGGACCACGATCTGCCCTACCACGTCTGTTTTTCTCAACTGTCACCTCTCTTTACTTTGCTGATGGACCTGACCATACAACTCATTTTAAAAATGAGGTACTCCCTCACTGACTACATTCCCCACTGTGACCTGCACCGAAACAGGACCCATCTGGCTAACGGAGGTGAGAGAAATAGGAGCCGGAGTCTCGCTGGGGTGGCGGCAAAGGAAGGGGCCGGGCCGCGGGGCCCAGCGCAGGCCCGGGTGAGCGTGCACACTCCAGCGGCGGCCACGGCGTCGGTCCCGGGCCACCTACTCCACGCGCTCTATCTCCGGGGACACGAGCTCGGCAGGCTGCACGGTCAGCCCCAGTCAGCGGTGGAGCGGATATCTGAAGCCAGGAGTCCCCGCACCAGAGCCAATGCTCCCTCCACTAAACCAGGAGCCTCCAGAGGAAATGTGGACTTCTATTCCCTGTACAGTGACAACAGAAACTGCTTTCTTACCCCAGCCTTTCTACTTACATCCAGTATTACAAAATTCTACCCTGGACCTGAGACCATGACTTGAAACCCAACAGCGGCTCCCAGCCGGCACCCTGCACTCCTCCCTCCCCGCTCCTCCAGCCACGCGAGCCTCTGGTCTCAGCTCTGCACGGGTCTCCCTTCAGGGAAGCATCGGGAAGCCTGCTCTGACCTCCCCATCCACCCCGGGTGTGCTCACAGTCTTTTCATCTCTCCCCAGCGCGGACATGGAGAGATTATCACCCCCAAATGTGGACTGACGTTTGCCGTGCCGACTACGGGTAAGTTTTGCTCTTCACCTAGCCGTACCTACACCGACACCGAGGTGTTCTCGTGCGCCACGCATCCCACCACACGCGAAAGCCGGAGAAACCCTGAGCCCCCACGACGGGACTGCAGATGATGTGACGCACAGGAATTGAAAGCTGTTCCCTCTAAACACCACAAGTATTTTTCCCCCGGGGAGAAAAGTTCCTGAGAGTTTCACTTTCAAAATGTCTGTGATTTTTCTTTAAAAATCTATCTTTGAGTGTTGGCAAGGATGTGGAGAAAGGGGAACCCTCTTACTCTGTTGGTGGGAACGCAAGCTGGTGCAGCCACTCTGGAAAACAGTATGGCAGCTCCTCAAGACGTTAAAAATAGAGCTACCCTATGACCGAGCAATTGCACTACTGTGTATTTACCCCAAAGATATAGACGTAGTGAAGATACAGACTGAACCCCAATGCTCATAGCAGCATTGTCCACAATAGCCCAACTGTGGAAGGAGCCGAGATGCCCTTCAACAGACGAATGGATAAAGAAGATGTGGTCCATATACACAATGGAATATTACTCAGCCACCAGAAAGAACGGTTACCCAACATTTACATCAACATGGATGGAACTGGAGGGGATTATGCTGAGTGAAATAAGTCAAGCAGAGAAAGACAATTATCATATGGTTTCACTCATGTGGAACCTAAGGAATAGTGCAGAGGACCACAGGGGAGGGGAGGGAAAAATGAAAGGGAAGAAATCAGAGAGGGAGACGAACCATGAGAGACTCTGGACTCCAGGAAACCACCTGAGGGTAAGAGAAGGGAGGGGGTAACAGGGTGATGGGCATTAAGGAGGGCACACGTGGTGATGAGCACTGGATGTCATATGCTGCTAATGAAGCGTTGAACACTGCATCAAAAACTAATGTACTATATGCTGGCTAATCGAACATGATAAAAAAAATTTTTAAAAAGTTGCATTCTACAAAGAAAAAATCAATCTTGGAAGGGAAACATAGGATTAAATGTTCTGTGTCTTAAATTTTACGTGCAGTAAAAAGAAAGAATGAGTGTGTGTGTGTGTGTGTGTGGGTGTGTGTGTGGGTGTGTGTATTACCGGCCACCTGTAACCCGAGGATCATTCACTGTGGATGAAAGACAGCCACACGCCTTCTGAGCCACCCACAGCACAGCGCACCAGGAAGGCCAACCGGTGCGGGAAGCCCTGTTTGCTACGCTTGGCATCGAGTGGAGGCAGCACATGGGACCCTGAGGTGCAGGGAAGGGGATTCGGGCTGTTACCTCCCAGTGGCTGAACACCAGCTGCGGGCTGGCCAGCCCACTCGTCCGCTTCCTGATTTCATCCGCAAAGCCGAAGCTCTCGGCGACTGGCAGCACGGCCTTGATGATGAACATGTCTGTCCCTTCCTTCATCTCTTCTTGAAGCACTCGGCCTTCTCTCTTGGACAAGACAGCATAGACCCGACCTGCAAAGCCATACAGCTTTTAAATTCATTGAGCCGTTAGGTGTCCAGGGCCACACAAAGACCAGATTACTCACGTCCCGTAACAATCCACTAGTGAGTAACCCTGTTACCAACCATGTGGGTTCACAAAAGCATGAACACTTTTTTTTTAAATGTATTTAAAAATAAAGCTATAGCAAACTAGAGACATAAAGGTAACAAAAAGTAAAACCACGCCAAGCTGTATGACCCAAAGGGCAATCCGCCCAACATGGCATGAGAAGCAGGAGACTTTGAAAAGGACCTTCTGATACAATTTCACCCATGAGCGGTCTCTGGGCATGAAATCCAGTGGGATGAGTGGGATTGGACTTGGTAAATATTAAAATATTTTAATAACTATGAGATGTTACTAATATGACGGTGACTGCGTAAGGCTATTTGGACCTAGGAAACAAGCAACTGGCACAGTGACATTTTTATATCAGAAATGAAAACCACATACATAGAAATGCGTGCTCATGTTTTTAAAAACTGCTAATATGTAAGTGGCATAAGTATTTTATTTCCCTGAAAACGGCTGGTCTTTGGCATCTTTCAAGTCTGGTAACAACGTCTCCTGCCACAGCATAGAAGGCCAGCAAATCCTCCTGGCTAAGACTCGTATTCCATCCTTTGACCCAAGGCTGCCTGACACTCGGGAGGGAGAGGTCTTCCTCGGGGTCTCCTGTAGGAGTGCCTTGGGGCACAAGTCTCCTTTCAACCAGAAAGCAGGACCCACTCTGGAAAGAACAGAGACAGAGGGAGCATCGCACAGCTATGAGGAACCGGCTGGGGCCAGCAGCCACTCTCATCAAAACCTCCCATTTCACCTACCACTTAGAAAAAGTGGTTTTTATTGCATAACTGATCTAGGAACACATTGTCCTAAAAGGTGTACAACGCTGCGGCTGAACAGGGCAGACCTCTCCTCGGAGCACCAGCACGGGCCCCCGACGCTCCCTTCCTGTGTGCCAGGGGGATGACCTGGGTGCCTGTGCCCACCCAGAGCTGCCTGTTTCCAACTAGGAACTGAGGACCCAGAGCCAGCCTTCTGACTGCGAACTTCTCTGACTCACATTTCCCCCTGGTGGTGGGGATCAGGAAGGACCAAGGAAAACAAAAGGCAGGAGGCCCACTGTGTCATGTGGCGGCCTTGGGAAGAAAAAACGCCTGAACACTCTAGTGGGTCTTCCTCATCTCCAGGTTTAGCAGAAAACCAAATGAATCACAATTCCCCCCGCCCAGCTCCCACACTTCATGCTCCCTTTCTTCCGTTTCCTGAGTGCTCAGAGTCTCACTTCTGGGCTCTACTGGTGGCCTGGGCTCAAGCAAAACTGCTTCGTTGACCCATCACCATCACTTTCAGATGGCAAATGTCCTTGTCCCATCCTCTCACGATTCTGTGTGGCTGCTGACGGCTCTCCCCAGTGTCAGCATCGCCCCCCTCAGGCCCCAGCCCTCTGACTATCAGCAGAAACAATTCAGGGACTGAAGACCCCCACAACCACTCGCTGAGAGCCGATTCGTTTATCATTTGTGTGCGTTCAACAACGAAGGCCATGCGGGCTGCTGAGACTGTCTCTACACCCCACCCCCCCCCCCACCCAGTCACCCACCAGCCCCATGCTGACCACGGCTGCCAAGGCACCCCCTTCATGCAGTCCGACCCCTCCAAATGCAGCACACCTGAGACAAAATACTGTCCCTGCCCACTGTCCAGACTAGAAGTCTGCGTTACAGAAACTGAACAGAGGGTCAGAGGGGAACAGAGGGGTCACCAGGATCCACCAGAGAGAGATTTTGCTGGCTCTGCTCCAGCTCACCTCCTCCAGTGGGGCCCAGGCCACATCAGGGCCGTCCTACCCGCTGGGCCACTCTCCAGCCCCAAATCTGCTCCCCTTTACTTTCTGTTAGCTCTAATTTCTATCACACAGGACAACTGTCATCCCTATGGCACACCAGCCTCTAAGCTCCTCGGGGATGGCTAGCTGGCTTTCTCTTCTCTGCCCTGAACACCTCCCATCTTTCCATGACAGGCCCATCACTTCCTGTTCCATCCTGACCCTTTCCTATCTGCACCACCATGACCTTCTCTTCCCACTCTTGGCATGTAGCGCCCAGAACTGAACCTAACACTCTGGGTACAGTCTTGAAGCTCTGAGACAAGCACAATGACGGTCTGTCTCCTAGAGGTCATATATATCTGCCTGAGATTCCCAGCAGGGGAGAAAACCTTAGTGCAACAGTTAGTGTGTGTGAACGAGTAACCTTGACCCAGCTAGCTCATTCTAGGAAAAGCTTTAGGTGGTTTACAGAAGAAAATACTATGAAACGGCAGGGTGGAGCAGGGCGGATCTAATGAGTGAACCGGAGTGGAGACTGCAAGGGGGGGACCAACGGCGATGAGCCCGCGGCCGTGATGCAGAGGCCCAGGTCCTTCCCTTCCTCCGGGGGTCATCCCCGTGGGCTCGGATCAATAACTGCAATGGAGGCTGAATGTAATTAACGGTGTAATTCTGAGCCATGCAATTTTAATTCAACTAAAACTAAGTCCTAAAACTGGGGCATAATGATGGATTACTGAACAGAGGATAACAGCTATAAACAGAACCTTCCAAATACATGTGGCTTTCACGACAGGTGTGTCCACTGCCTGGACCCTCTAAACTGCCACCACTCTCACTGAGGCATCTGGCAGCCATACCCAGGAGGCCTCAGCGAATACTCCAACTCCCCTTCAGCCCGACGTCTGCTCCATCATACCCCAGTCACCTGTCTGTGTGCCCAAAGAGCACGTGTGCCCTGCTGTACTGCGTGCGAGGCACCAAGAGGCAAGCACCCATGGGGGAGGAAATGGCAACAAAAAGGTTCATTGATGGAAACAGTCTGGTCAGGGCTGGTCTTTGAACGCCTACACCACCACCATCACAGCCCGAATTCAAGGCCCTCTGTAACCACGGCAGCGACAAGGATGTCAAGCTCCGGGCCTGCCAGGCCCGACAGCACACAGGGCACAGACTCCGTGCGTCCAGCCAAGCGGGAGCACCCCCCGCCACGGCACACATCCGGGGACCTCGACGGCGCGCGTGGTCCCACTCCACGGTCGCGTCCTTTCCATGAGTTAAAGCCCGTTCAATATCACCTGCTCCCCCGAGTCTTCTGCGGGGTCCTGAGATCAAAACCATCTCTTCGCCACCTGGGCCTCGCCGCACCTACCGGGCTCTCGTGTGGCATTAGATACTCTCGCGTGTGTCTGCGCTCCTGTAAGAGGCGGCAGGACTGGTCTGCACGCTCTACAATCGTTCGAGCTGGAAGTTGGACAATTAAAGGTATGATTTCTTTTCTTTTTTTTCAGAATTTAGGAAGGGAAGCAGCTGTTCACAGCAATATTTTCTCTTACAGTAAACAAACAGGAAACAATGCGGATTTCCAATTTGGGGATGATGGGAAGTAAAATACAGCATAACAAGTTGATGGGATGTTACACAGAGGTTAAAATGAAATCTGTGAATACTAAGTAGCCAAATGGAAGCAGCTTATAAAATAAATAGTAAATGTAAAAAGCAAAACATCACACTCCCGCTACCATAAGGTTACAGCTAGGCACAATGTACTATTATGGACAGAAAGTGGAAACACAACACACTGCTTTCCAAGGAGGAAGGTCCTTCTTTTATCTTGTGGTTTCTGTTCTTGCTGGCAACCCTTGCGGTCTACCTTCAATGAAAACATACACGCAGAGAAATCGGTGGGCACTTCTGATTCTTATAGATCAGGTCACATGAACCTCATTCCCTTCCGTTGCAGAGCGAGCGGACTGCTAAAGCAAGGAGTGGCTGACAGGATGCAGACGCGCCTCCACCAAACATGAGCTACGGTGCGCTGTGGGCACAGCGGGGCGTGTGGGCTCGTCTACAGGGGAACTCAGCCCCGAGTCTGCAGGAAGCGCGTGTCAGCAAGCTGGCCCCACCCCAGCAAGATGGGTCAGCACCCTCACTGCAGCTCTGGGCCCTTATGATGATCACCAGCCACCCACAGGTACAGAAGGCATGATGATCAAATCCAAAGCTGACAGGAGGCTGGAAGCCTAATCAATACTGGGACAGAATCAGGGTGACCGGTAAGGACCCGTGCTCAACAAGACACACTTGTGAGTAAACGCAAGGTTGTACAGTTGGCTTCAACCAACCAGCCGTCCAGGCTTAGACGTACTGCTGAACAGAAGCTCCTGTAAGACCAGGTAGGAACGAGTCCTCTCTGAGCCCCGTCGTGGTCTTCAGTGCTGTGCTACAAAGAGAGCCAGTTTCACACTTAGCTGCTCAACTCCGAATTATTCCATCCATCACAGTCCGTTTCAAACAACTATCACTTTCAAAAGGTCTGCCGTTTTGAATTTTGCTAATCTCAATTTCTCATAAAATTTCACTGAAAGACCATATTTATTCACTGGATTCAACCGTGTTGTGCTTTCTAACAGTTTTACCTAATTAGGCTTTGTCACCTAACTCATCTCTCACAGCAGGAATTATGCTTAACACAGAGAAGGCATCTATACACGTCCATACGTTTCTGTTGAAATGAATTATGAGATGCTGATGAAATGTAAAAAGAACCCTGCGTCTGGAAGAGGAGAGGTTTCTAAAAGTAAACAGCAACACTTACTGAGGCTGTTTCTGAAGCGTGAAGGCACCTATGTTCTGACAACGAAGCATTCATCCTATGGGCAAAAACTCAGAGGGGACTACAGTAGCCGACACTGACTGAAACTCTAGAATGAGCAGAAAAAGTTATTTTTCACACGTGAGGTTGTTGCCAAAGAGAAAAACCATGAGGAGCCAAGAATGAAAGGAGCTGCTAGGTTGGAAGATGGACCACAAAGAGAGACAGCCGGCTGCTCAAGAGACAATCACAAGCACAATCGAATTCCGCTGTCCAATGTTCGAAGTTACAGGGGAAGACGCCTGGTGGCTCAGTCAGTTGAGTGTCTGACTCTTGATTTCGGCTCAGGTCATGATCTCAGGGTCGTGAGATCGAGCCCCGCATCGGGCTCTGTGCTCAGCGGGGAGCCTGCTTGACAGCCTCTCTCTCCTTCTCCCTCTGCCTCTCCTGCTCATGTTCTCTCTCAAATAAGTAAATAAATAAAATTTTTAAAAAAATCTTAGAAAAAAGTTAAAGGCAATTTTCATGGGTAAAAAATGAGAACAGACCCACACCTTTGAGAAAGTAGAGTTTATAGGTAAAGAAGGCCATTTTCTTGGGATCATTTCCCCAGGTACAGTGATTTTGAGATGACTATTTTTCCGCAGAATGTCCCAATCTGACCATAAGCAATTCTATAAATCTACAGGATTTCTTAACAGTCTGTGTAGAAAGAGTTAAGTTTTTAAAAGAGACTAAGGACACTCATGCTAAATAAAAAAGAACTGAACTTGTCTTTTTACTTGTCTTGTGCCAATTCTTGGAGAATTTAGAGCATCCGTCAGCAAAGCCTGGAAGATCTCTGAATATCTGGGCAGGAAGCAAAGGGCCTTGGGAAGATAGAGGTCTCCTCGTTTCTTCTTCCATGAAGGTGGTGATTGAGTAAGAAAAAGGAAAACAGAGAGAGTGAGCAGCTCGCTGTACTGACCTTGGGTGCTAGAACGTGGCCATCATTACTGAAGAACCTCTCAAAGCAATGAGAAAATGGACGTATGAGGAGCCCCTCACCTCTAAGCAGCTTCACGCTGATGAGGGCTTCAGGCTAATTCAGGAAGAAACAATTCCAGACCATAACGAAACACAGTTTCTTTGTAAGGCGGAGGGTATGGCAGCCAGCTAGGTCACAGGAATGTATTAAGAAAGCTGGCCAGTGGCCATGGTACAGAGACCCAGCACCAGAAGGAGGCCACCCAAAGACTGACTCCACTCCGAAGAGAGAAGAGGGCAAATAACCCTGACGATCAAGATATGTACTTCTTCCTGCAACGTGCCAGAACGGAGTCTGACGGCCAGGTGAAGAGTGCCAGGACAGAGAGAAAAGGACACAATCACAGTGATGTTTCGAGGGACTGTCCTAGGGCTGCCTGGTCCCGTGCAGGGTCCTGGTGATGATTTCCTAAAGGAAACGGGAAAGTGGGCACGGAGCACTGACTCAGCGGGGATGACTCAACAGTCTGCCTGAGTTTCGGTCTGATAAATGCCAACAGCTGATCCTGGCTTCATGCGGTATGTGGAAAATTTGTCTTCACAAAGCAAAGGACAAACGCCACTCCCAACAGATAATGTAGGCGAGTCGGCAATTTGGGGAGGAGATATGTGTTCCCATTACTCTCCCAGAAGTGCGGGAGAGGGAGGGACAGGCACAGATGTACAGGGACCCAAGACTTTCGGAGGGATCGTTTCAACCACATAAAGGAAAAGAAACAGAACGAGACAAGTTTGGGCATAACAAACTCTAAGATAAAATTCCTTTCAGGAGTAACAAGAGTCTGAAATATCAACCACGAATGGCCCCAATGAGAGAAAAAGGAGGAGATCCTCCCCAACCCCAAAATACAACAGTAGCTTCAAAATAAACCTGTTGGGTCAAGGGAGGTGCGCTGCTGCGTCCTCACTGCTCTTAGAGGACACGCACAGTGGATGGAAGAAGAAAAGGTGCGTCAGGAGCGCATGCAGGGTGTTAAGCTGAGCCTGCCAAAATAAAAGGGCCAACTACCGACACCAGAAAGGGTCTTCTCCCTCAGTTTCAAAGCAAGGATGAGACATGTCCACAATATGGAGAAGCATGTGCAGTGTCAACAGAGAAGAGCTGGAAAGCAGGGCTTCCTAGTACGTGTGTGGCCTGCACTGTCCTCAGTGAGGAAGACGGGGGACAGACTGTGGCCAGGAGAATGAATACAGGAGAGAGAACACTCAAGTTCAAGACAGCCGAGGAGCTGATGAGCGGGCAGCTGGCCTCCTATACAGGCTCCGTTTCTGGGGCCGGAGTCTATATCTAACGGTTCTTAAGAAACTTCTCCTTTTGAGAAATTATGGATAATCTCTGCCAACAAATGAACTTCTGGGGGGATAAAAACCCTGGATTCTAGAAGCTGCAGACTCGGAAGCCATATGCTAATTTCCTGCAGAGTTTTAAGAAAATATTGAAGATCGGTACATATTTATACAAGTATGATTTAGGCCTTTGGAGATGCGTGGACTTTCTAACACATCTTATCAACCTACCCTGACTTTTTTCTATATGGTTGGTATGCTGATCATCAGGGGAAATCTACAGATACGAAGGAACTTAACTTCATCAAAACATTCAATTCACTGCTTATGGAGTTTCAGTTCTCACCAGACAAGAAAAGACACATAAAAAAAAATGAAAAAAGAATCAGTGTGTTAAAACTGTGGTACTGGGACTTCGTTTTCTTGGCATTAACAAAAACAAACAAAAAACCACACACACACACACACGCACACACAGACACACACAACTTCCTGTACTATTGTGTATCTATAAAAAAACCTAAGGGAAACAAGGAATTGTATAGATCCAGTTGACTCATACGTAAATATAGGAATTTGTGGGACTACGTAATCTCTATGGTCTAGTCAATCAACAAAATGCGGATTCTGCTTTCTGGGGAACAAGTGGGAAGACGAAACTTATTTGAAAAAAGAAATGATGTTGATCCTGACTCCCTGTGAGTCAGTGACAGGATGCAATTGCTAGATGCCATTAGGAGAGCGCTGTCACATCCGGAGGCTCCCTCCATGCTGGTCGGAGGACCTCTGGGGGGCTATGCTCACATGTGGCTGCTTGAAGTGGGATCCACAGCAAGCGAAGTATGCCCCAAAGGACAGCAATGGGACAGCTAGAGGTTGAAACCTAATAATTGGGGTCCACTCTCTCAACCAGTGCTCAGCTTCCCTTCTACCCTCCTGGGTCCACAGGAGAGCTGCCACGCACCAGGCACAGCTCCGAACCCCAGATTCGTGTTCTCATGTTAATCTTCACAACCTCTGATGAATGATTATCTTCCTTCTTACAGGCGGAGAAAAGAAGACTCAGTGAGAAAGGCTGCCTGTCAAAAGTCAAAACAGCCACTAAATGCCAGGGCTATGAGTCCCCAGGGATCCCAGAAGATCTTTTTCAGGAGAGAAAAAAATCAGAGTAGAATTTGATGTAATGGTCAGTGATGAATAAAGCTCCCAGTAATCTTCTTCTTCTGCAGGGGACCCAGAATTTACAGAAGCCCCTTTGTGTTAGGTGTGTAAGAATGTCCCCGTCCTCTTTAATCATTTCCATAAGGTTCTGGTTACCTAGACTGATATGGTTACTCGCTTGAGAAACAGAATGCCACACAGGTTTTGGGTGGTAACATATATGGGTAGTTTACACCTCATTTACCAGACCTCTCATTACAGAAAAGAACCTATTTGCTACCAATGAAAGGATGTTTGGTAATCAAGTTTCCTCCCTCCACCCCCCACCCCCATCATGATTTTAATAGTTAAGGCACCTGGCTTTCAAAGATCTTAGTTCTTTAGTAAACTAGATGACGATGTAGCTTCTGTAAAAAAAAATATTAAGTGCGTTTGCGTTTTCTGACCTCAGAGACCTCACGGCCACCCCTGGCATTTCTCACTGTCCTCGCCCTTCTTACCAAGAACGTCACCGGTGGCCATGATGTCACATGTGTACATCGCTGCCATCAGACGCTGAGGTTTCACCTGCAGGGCGTAGCGACACGCCTCCTTCATGGTGGCGATAAGCTGTCCTGAGAAGGGTCCGTAGCAGTCAGTGAGCAAAGACTCTCCTTTCTGGGAAGTCTTCTTGTCCAAGGGCTCGGAGCCGCCATCTTGGAGCCCCGGGTTTTCACCTCCACTGGAACAGGTTTCCCCAACCCCCTGTCCGTCCTGCACCACATCCCTCTGCTCTGGATTGTGTTTGTCACTTGCCCCTTGCTCCTCAAATTTACTTAGGTCCCATTTTTCCAGAACAAAACAGACGCCCATGAGAGGCTCCTCACACATGGGGCCAGAGAGGGTTGCTAGCTGGAAACCACTCACGATGCTGTTGCCCAAATCTCGGTATCTACTGGCCTCTTTTGAAGCTTTGACAGCTGGGCCTGTCCATACTGAGTTCTGAAAGTCTTCACTTTTATTTACTAATATATTGGGCCCACATTTCCTTGGGCCAAATGACCAGATTTGGTCAACGGTGTTCCTCCATTTTCTCCCTGTTAGGTATTGCTCTAGTTTTCCTTTGAATTCGCAAATTTTCTCTTGGGTCTTCTGGTGGATCATCTGAGTATGTCTGCCCTCATTCAAAGAGGATGTCAACTGCTCCATAGAACGAATCAAATCACTGTTTTCTTCCAGAATCTGTGTGACTTCTTCCGGGAGGGGCATGGCGCGAACACTGAGTGTGGCAAGCTTATTGGGGGTTGTTATGGTGATGAGCCCGTCAGAGTCAACTTGGATTCCCTCAGGGATTTTACTCTGATCTTCTTTTGTTTGATGGATAACTGCAACTTTTTGTTGTTTGCCTATTTCTTCATTGACCATGTCGACTTTTGGGGGTTTTGTGATTGTTTCTCTGAATGGAATAATGGGTTCAGATACACTGATTTGAATCTTTGCAAACCTACAGACAAATTCAAGAGAAATAACAAGGTTATAATAAATGGCATCAAAACTCCCATGCAGAAATATCACACAACAGAGATTCTGCAAAAATACAGAAAGATAAAAGTAATTTTACTAGGAAAGATCGGTACTCTACATTATATAAGAATTCAAAGACCGCTTTCATTTTGGATTGAAAGGACTACCTCCAATAGGAACATACCTTCAGGGAGTTCTCTGCATATATACGAATTTCACTGTTTTGTTCACTCTCAAAATAAATAAGCCATCTATTTAGATAAAAATGTTTTGAGTGGAAAATAAATATTTTAATAAGATCTGAATATGAATTCTTTAAAATACTATTTGCCAATTTAAGAACCTGGAGAAGAAAAGCTCCATGATTATAACTCTGAACAGACAAAGAATCACAGAATGTCAGGACATCTAGTCAAGTGCTGACAATGGATCTGGCTTCAGTAACGAGGCTCACAGCGAGGCCAGCATGATGCAGGAGCGTGTCTGAGCAACACTTCCCCGAAGAACTTCCTGCAGTGATGGAGATGTTCTGTACACACTGTGATTACTGGGCACCTGCACTGGGACTAGTGTACCTGGGGAAGCTTTGATTATTTAATTAAGTTTAAATAGGCACACGTAGCGACTGAGCATGTGAAATAGCCACACATGGTCTATGGCTACTGTACCGTATACGGGTCTTAAACCTCGGTCCGGTACCACGTTCAGAAAGCCCCTTTTCCACATGTTTTCAGGTTTAGTTTTTCTTTCTTAGAAAATTTTTTAAAAAGATTTTATTTATTTATTTATTTATTTATTTATTTGAGAGAGCGAGAGGGCAGGGGGAGGAGCAGAGGGGGACAGACAAACAGACTCTGTGCCATCATGACCTGAGCCAAAATCAAGAGTTGGACGCTTAACCGACTGAGCCACCCAGGTGCCCATCAGGTTCAGTTTCATGTTGCATTTTCTTCCAAATGAATTACGAGTTCAGAGAGGGCAGATTGGTGTGGATTGGTTGTGATGACAAGGAAACTGCAATCTCTCTCTTACCTTCTGTCTAGCTCTAGCTCACTCCCAGGTAACACCAAGGCTCTGGTCTGCTCTACATCTGCTACTGGCAGTGTGCATAGAAAGATGTATGAATGTACATACAAGTACGTGTGTGTGTTCACACGTACACATTATATGAAATTTTGGGACCGGGGAACAATGCTTTTCTCTGAGAAATGTTAGTCGGTAAGGGAACCAAATACAAAAAGTTTCTGAAATGCTTACATTTGATCTGTTTCTGGTTTCTGTAGAACAGTCTGTGGATCTGGACAGGTATTTGGTTTATCTGATTTTATTCTTTTTGATTAAATTTGAAAGCTCAATAAGTGGATGGTTTTCTAAAAAATAGCATGTTACGAAAATTGGTAAAATTGAACCTAATTGATTTTAGAATATGGAACCTGAATAGACCATAATGTGTGGAAGAAAATAACATGAAAAAACATTATTTCCAAGAAAGTTTTTGGTTTTACCAGTGAGTGTGTTCACTTTGAAGGGTTACTAGATGTCAGTGCTGTAATGGTTCATTGCTATTACTGTTACAGAATACACAACATGGATGTTTTCTTGACATTGTATTGATTTAAAATATACTTTGTGAGGGGCGCCTGGGTGGCTCAGTCGGTTAAGTAGCCAACTCCTGATTTCAGCCTGGGTCAGGATCTTAGGGTCATGAAATCACGCCCGTGTCGGGCTTTGCACTAATCGTGTAGCCTGCTTGGGATTCTTTCTCTCCCTCTCTCTAAAAACAATTTAAAATAAAAATTAAAAAGATATATGCTTTGTGAAATAGGTGATGGGGATTAAGAGCCCGCTCATTATGATGAACACCGGGTAACGTATGAAACTGCTGAACTATTATCTTGTACGCCGTAAACTAACAGAACACTGTATATTAACTATGCTGGAATTAAAAAAAAAAAAACTTAATAAAAAAAGCACTACTTTATTCAAAGTATTGTGACTAATCACAAAAGTGATAGCTAAAGTCATCATCAACATGCATTTGGCGCCCACTATGTACACTGGGACGTGGTCTACACATTTTTATGTATTAAAAAAATAATAATGAAATATACTTTAATACTTGAACTTGACAAAGACAGCATACACAGACAAACCTGCAGTTCAATCTTACTTAAGAATTCAGATACAAAATCTAAAATTACGATGAGAAAGAAAGGATACACGTATTTTTTTCTTTTTACTAGTCACTTGTTATGTATGAGGCACTGTGCTAAGTGTTACATGTGTTATATCTTTAGTATTATCCTCATTTTCTGGAGGAGAAAACCAGATAAGAAAGATTAAGTCACACCCCTGAAATCACAGAGCTAGTAAGTGGAGAAGCCAGGATTCAAATTTAGGTCTGACCTCAGAAACCATTCTTTTTCCAGTTATGCCACACTGAAAAATTAAACAGCACATCAAAGCAATACCTCACCGCAAAACTAAGTAGCTTTTATCACAGGTATAAAAATTTATTTGTATTAAGAGATCTGTTAAAATAATATAGCACATTAAAAATGTCAAATAAAGTAATCAGTCTAAGGAACCGTCTGTAAAACTGCTTAGCATTCAATAAAATTTAATACCTTTTCCTGATTTTTAAAAAAGGAAAGCATTTAGAAATCTCAGAAATAGAAAATATTTTTAAATTATCATTTATTTTGAGAAAACACACTCATATTCTTAGAACACTCAAGAATGTCACATGCACAGCTGCTGAAACTAGGAGTGAATACATCTATGACATCAGCCCCTTTTCCTCATATTCTAAGGGAGAAAGGGGTGCACCTTACCAGACCTTCGACTTTCTGAGGGTCCCAAGAAGTCCCCTACAATAATCACTTACAAGGTGAATCAAAACCACTCCACGCCATGGAAGCTGGAGTGTGCACATGACCGTCACACCTGCAAAGCACCTCGGGACCAAAGGCTGTTCAAAGCCTGGGAATGCAGAGGCTGCCATTACTTCTAAGAGAATGCAGCGGGCTCAGCCTACCCCCACAACCTCCCGGGGCTTCCTGCCACCCCTGACCGCCACCACCGGGAGATCCTGCTGCCTCTGACCAGGACCTCCGTGAGATCTGGACTCGAAGAACTCTGACAGTCTCTCAGGCCGGGACTCAACAGGCTGTCTCCTATGTCCCACTCCTGCACATAACATATTCCTGAACGTGTGTGAGAGTTGGAAAGGAAGCTTATATGTTAGAAGGCAGCTTCTGTCCCACGAGAGCTAAAAAGACTCTACAATTTTATGTATACTCTTAATGTAGGTATAATTGTAAAAGTTTATAGGATAGGTGGCAAAACAAGTCACCTGATCTGTGACTGATGACAGAGTGAACGCCCACGTAAGCAGCCACTCAAGTCAACATGACTAGCTCTCAGAAGGACTCGTCAGGCCTTCCCCCAAGCCCATCCTGACTTTTACTATAGACCCTTCTCTAAATTCTTTTTATCCGCTAAACCTGTACCCCCTGTACTCTAGAGCTTAGTCTGGTCTGCTTTTTGTACTGTACATATCAATAGAATCAAACCTTGGTTTCTCAGTTGGGTTCTTCGGCTCAGTATTATGTTGTGAGATTTCTCCATGTTTGAACAGCTAGCTTGTCCATGGAGATAACTCTACAGCATTTCATGGTAAGAACATATCATAATTTATTTATTTGTCCACTGTACTATTTGAGTTGTTTCCAGGTTTGGGCTATTAAAACATTTGTTGCTATGATTATTCATGATGCACATTTGTCCAGCTTTGTGTTAAGTATCTTTAGACTAGAAAAGGGAGTAGATTTGCCAAGCCACGGAAGTATCTACCTCCTGCCTGAACAGGCACTGTGGAATTGTATTCCAAAGTAGTTGTACCAATTCACATTCCCACTAGTTATGCAGGTGAATTCCTACTGCCTATCTCTGCCACCATCTGATACTGTCCCTTTTAAATTTCAAACATTCTGGTGGATACA
Source organism: Ailuropoda melanoleuca (assembly GCF_002007445.2). Lineage (NCBI taxonomy): Eukaryota > Metazoa > Chordata > Mammalia > Carnivora > Ursidae > Ailuropoda > Ailuropoda melanoleuca. The sequence goes on from NC_048226.1 coordinate 2,867,307, forward strand.
CAGAGGTAGCTCACTTTGGTTTTAATTTTCTTTCATTAATTAATAAGTTGAATATCTTTTCAAATGTTTATTGGTCTTAGGCTTCTGTTATGTAAAGCACCTGTTCAAATCTTTGTTCCATCTTCTAAGGATTGTTGCCTCTCATTTACTTGTAGGAATCCTTTATATACCAGGGCTTTAAGTCCTTTGTTTATTGTACGTATCACAAATTGCTCTCTGACCCTGTGGCTTGCCTTCTTACTCTTCAGTGTCTATTGATGATTAAACTTGACTTTGTCATTCATGCTTTTAATGCCGTATTAAGAAGCTCTGCCCCATCCCAAGGTCTCGAAGATACTCTCCTGTATTATCTTCTAGGTACTTTATGACTCTGCCCTCCACGCTCTACAACACATCTGGAATGAGCTGCTGAGTCCAGGATGCGGTAGAGGCTCTCCAGACAGAGGTCCGAGCTGCCAGCACCATCTGCAGAGAGGCCAGTCCTCCCACTGTTCCACTGCGCCCCTTACTGCTGTGCTCTCTGCCCGAGTCCACTCACCCATCTACCCTTGTGTCAGTGGCACGTAGCCAAATTCTGTAGCTTTAAAACAAGGTTTGATTTCCAGTGCAGTAAGGACTTCTACCTTGTTCTGCTTTCTTAATGGGTTTTGGCCATTACCGGTCCTTTGCATTTCCACACAAATTTTAGAATCAACTTGTCAAGCTCTGCAAACACACAGTTAACAGGATTTTGACTGGGACTGCTCTGAATGTATAATCAGTTTGGGAAAAGCTGACATCATTTTAATGCTAAATTTTTAAGGCCATAAAGATGGTAGATCCCTTCTTTTGTGTTTTATAGTTTTTGCACAGAGGGCCTACAAATGAGTACATTTTATTCCTGGATATTTGATATTTTTGCTACTGTAAATGGGTCACCTTAAAAGAATTTTCATTTTATGTTTATTAATGGTATACAGAAATGCAATCCATTTTGCATATTAATCTTGACTAGAGCAACCCTGCTGAATTTACTTACTAATCCTAATAGTTTCTATAGATTCTTCTGGATTATTAATACACAATCATATCATGTGCAAACAGTGATGCTTTTAATTTTCCTGTTTGATTCTCATACCCTTTATTCTTTATAACGCTGGCCAAGACTAACAGTACAACGTTCCACAGAACCTGTAACAGGGGTGCCCTTGTCTTATTTCTGATCGCAAAAGAAAGCTTTCAAAAATTTCACCCAGTGAGTACATGTTTGCTATAGTTATTCTGAAGACACTCTTCATCAGTTTAAGGAAATCCCCTTCTATTCCTAGTTTGCTAAGAGTTTTGATCATGCATGTATGTTGAATTTTATTAAATGTTTTTCCTTTGTCCACTGAGATGATTTCTGTTCTTTTTCTGTTAATCTGCTAAAGGTACATCGCTACAATTTTTTTAATAAAGATTTTTTTATATTTACTTGAGAGAGAGAGAGCATGAGCAGGGGGAGGGACGGAGGGAAAAGCAGACTCCCGGCTGAGCAGGGAGCCCAACATGGGGCGTCGACCCCAGGACCCTGGGATTATGACCCAAGCCAAAGGCAGATGCTTAACCAACTGAGCCACCCAAATGCCCCTTGATTTTTTTAATGTTATTTCAACTTTGAATTCTTTTGATAGCTACAGGACTATCAGGCTTTCTACTTTTTCAATGTTCAGATTTTTTAGGACCATGTCCATTTCCTTTAAAATTTATTGGTATAAAACTGCTCATGATATTCTCTTATGTTTCTTGGCCCAGGACAAGCTACCTAGCACCCAATTCATTAAGGCGTCCTGAACTCTGACATGCCATCAGGGGACTTGAGGATGCAATGACTTTTTGTCAACACCACCGGATGTCGCTCATTCAGGGTCCCTGTAGAGCATATAACATAACAGTGCCTGACTGGGTCCCGATGGACTTGTCCACTATCCTCTCCCATGCTTGGTCTAGCAGACTTTCCAGCTAACTATCCATTCAAGTGGAAGAGGGGATTCCTTGTTATGTGGGCTCCAGGTTTCCTCTCTGACGTGGGGACAGAGAACAGTGAGCTTGAGTGTGAGGTCATTTCTCTACTGCACCTGGCCACAATGCAAAGGAAATTATTTTTGTTTTGTGTTGAAGAGGGAAGGTATCCTCATTTTCAGAAACTGGAATTTCAGGATGCATGGGTGGCTCAGTCGGTTAAGCATCCGCCTTCAGCTCAGGTCATGATCCCGGGTCCTGGAATCAAGTCCTGCAACGGGCTCCTTGCTCAGCAGGAAGCCTGCTTCTCCCTCTGCCTGCTGCTCCCCCTACTTGTGTGCTCACTCTCTCTCTCTGATAAAAAAATAAATAAAATCTTTAAAAAAAACCTGTAATTATTAGGAAAAGCAAGTAACAAACACTTCAGAATTTATCAAGTATCTTATTAAAGCAGTATATACTTTGTGAAAAGCAGATACGTTTTTGCTTTTGTTAGTCTTATTCAATGTAAGTTTAAATTATTTTCAGGTATTTGGATAAGGATATTTTCTAAAAAGGTTTACACAGAGTAGTTTTCAAAATAAGCTGATTTGTTAAAATATTTTAGTGCTATGTTAAGGACATATTTCTCAAAAACTAATTTCTTTTATTATAAACTATAGTTTTTTTTTTTCTCCTGAGATGAAAAAGTACCGATGATGAAAGCCATGAGGAAAAAATGAAAAAGACTAAACGAAGCTACAAATAAATAATAATCAATTAAAATCAATTTTAGGCTTATGGGAAAATATTACTTGAAATGTAATTCTAAGTGCCAAAGAGCATCTTTTAAAAGAGAAGCTAATGGCGTGAGAATGTAAGGTTATTTAATGTGGATTTTAACTGGCAGCAGAGTGTGAAAAGAGAGAAAATAATTTACTTCGAAGACCCCAAAAACCAACATGACATTTCAACGGTTTTTTAAAAATCCTCTTGAGGACTGTTATTATTTTAAAATATACCTTAAGATTTATCCAATTAGCATTATTCTCTAACCAACATTACAACCTTCAGAAATTGCAAGAAAATGGTATCAGGCACTGAGTAGATGGAGATCTGCCTTCCAGTTTTGTACGAATCATGGCTGTGAAAACATTTAAAGGAGGAACAAGCCACAACAGCATTTTAAACTGAAGAACAGAGCTGAGAAAACACTCCCTCCGGCAGGAGCTCCTACACCATCCCCACGGACGGCGCTGCAGGGCAGCTGTTCTCCTGCTGTTCCACTATTAGCCGTGGGGGAGGACTGTCCGGGAGTATGGTAGCAGGAGTAATGGTTGCTAGTACTATTACCAACGTGACTGGCTCACCGTAAGGATTAAATGAGACAAACAGTGTATAACACAGTGACCGGCATATTTAGTATATAATTATGTTGATTATTTATAATTGCCATTGTAATTATTACCATCCCCCAAAATTTTAAAAATAAGAGGAAGGAAGGCCACTACAAGGCAATTCATCAAAGAAGAAAAATGAATGGCCAATAAAGACAGAAAGAAATGTTTCAATATCATTAGTAAGCATGGAAAATGTGTTATTAACAATGAACACCTGTTAGTTGTCTTCCAGACTGGTGAATTTTTTAAAATGATAATATACAGGGTTGGCAAAAATTTGAGAAAAGAAGAACTTTCAAATACTTTTTGCCGGTTACAGTGTAAACCGTACTAGCCTTTCTTAAGGATAACACAGATCACAAGCCTAAAAAATATGCCAGCAATACTGGCAGAAAAAACGCCTCCGGAAGTTTATTATCGTAACCAAACAGCCAGAGCCGCTCACACGCGGGCGTCTGTGTATACGGGAGTACGCACAGAACGGGCTGCGGATTTACGAGCCCCAACGTCTCGGTCGTGACCTCTGTGAGGTAAGTGAATGGTTCTTTTCATCCTTCTGTATTTTCCTAATTGCTACGATAAGCACACATTAGCTTAGGAATAAAGAGGAAAAGTGGTCTCGACAAAAAGTGACCTGGGATGCCTATTTTATGCCAGGTCCCCATCACCAGGATGGAGAAATGGAAAGATTTCCTGACAGTGTACCTTGTGGAGACGATGTCAGGAAGGACAGAAGTCTGCCCAGGCACTCCTAAGCTCACAACACAGGACTTCGTACTATTGCCCTGACACACGGTGTGTGCGTACGCTCGCAGGAAGATACTTAACATGAAGCTATTTTATGACTCAGGCTTAAAAATCTATGATCCAACAGCACAGCAACAGTTCATGCTTGAATTGAGGGCCTCTCACTTTTCTCCCCAAACAAGCCACAATCTAAGCCCCACTGGTTCAGGACACACTGGCCCCTGCCTCCCGACTTGGGGGCAGTGATGGCTCCATGTCTACCACCAACCTACCTTTCTCGCAAGTCATCCAGGCATCGCTGAAGGTGGACCTCCCCCGCTGTGACTAAAACGTGCTCTCCTGTTTCTTGAATTAAAATCTGGACACAGGGGTCAGCCTGGTTTAACAGCTTCATTCCTTTGACGAGCTGAGGCATCTCACCTAGGTTAACGAGAGGAAGGCTGATTCAGTACAACGTAAGCACTAAGCAAACCTCAGCACGATGCCCGTGGCCACCAAAGGGAAAAGTGCAATGAAATAAACTCTTAAAATAACTCTTCCAAATAATGCAGCAGCATGAGGAAAATTGTCTCCTGCTCATTTACTCATACAGACAGCTAACAGGAGACCCCCAGCAGCTTACCACCAGGACCCCCACAGCTGGTGCACACCACTTCATCAAACATGTGGCAAATACCAACCACCACCACTGTACGTGCGAATCCACCTGACTTTTACTACAAACGTCCATGTTCTGTGCCCATAAATGTAACAGAACTCTTCCCCAAAGCAGAGTTAAAATCAACAGAGACAAGTAATCACAACAAAAGACCAGTTCACGTGGTATCCAATCCAAGAAACTGGTGTCAGGGTCACATATGTAAGATAATCATTGTGGGGCTGCTTGAGAGAACCACGCGTTTTCGGAGAAAGCTGCCCTCTGGGCTGGGGCCATGGTGCCCACCGCACATCAGGCGCCGTCCACACTCCTGTCTGCCCGTGCTTCTGGCACATGGCTGCTTTTCCCTGCAGTCCACGGGACTCTGGTCCACAGCTCGGGCTTAGCTGCTTTTCCACGCCTTCCCATGTACCCAGCAGCTACGGTCCCTCCAAGCAGAGCAAGTGGGTCCTTGCTGCTTCAGCAGAGAGCCTGGCCTGGGAGGCATCTCTATGCCGTCGGGTTTCCCTCTACACTGGAAGGAAGGGCTCCACCATCCCTCGACGCTTGGTTTTCAACATGCCAAACAAACAAAGCCACAGGAACGCTCTGCAATCAGGGGTTTTCAATATGTCTATTCCAGATCGATTTGTTTATCCATATCTACTTAGTTCTGAAATAAGGTTTTTCTGAAGATAACTACCACTTCATATTAGTTAGTGATGTGCCAACAAGCATTCACATGTAGGAACTCATTAATTCTGTGGCTGGGAGGAGTGCTGGTCCTGTTTAATAGAGGAGGACACAGGCACAGAGAAGCCGAGGTCAAAGGTTAGAGCGCCACTGGCCTTGGAGGTGCGGGACGGTGGCCAGCACGAGCCTGAGCCATGAGCCACACGTGGGCTGCACAGAATCGGGGGGATCCCACAGTGCGTGGGGCGGCCACGGGCAGTCCCATTTGTTCCTTCTCAGTGTACTGTGGTCTTCCTTTGCCTCAAGAAGTGGATTCCAGATACCACTCAGTGTTAACTAACTTAACCTTCACAGAATTTGAAGCATTCCTGCAAAAAGACCACTGATAACACGAATAACACAAAGCATAAAGAGAACGATAAAAAAGTAAATAAAAAAGCTTTTTGTGCTCCCCACTTGCCAAATTATCAAGTCCTTAAAAAAAAAAAAGGCATACATGCTTAAATCTCTCTCTTTACAGTAAAGGTGACAGCTTTCCAACAAGCAAAGAAGAAACTTTCTCAAAACAAAACTTGGAAATACGGAGACAACATTGTGAAATGCAATGTTTGAAAATGTTTATTTATAGTGACAGTCATTTTCTTGGCAGAAACAACATCTATTTAACCTCTTAAAATCTGGAAGCTGATTTTCCTAACCCGCTTAGAAGTCTTCCAAATGATCCGTTAAAGATAAAAAATCAACACCTTGTAACAGTGTAAGAAAAACTGAGATCATGACAGATACTCAGCATCTGGATTTCAAGGAAACCTTTGTATATAAACTGCTAACTGGATTTTAAAATGGGCCCTGTCGTCTAGCAAAGACAGCCCATGATGTCCTTCTCTCGTCTGGATCACACAGCTCTGTGACGTACCTTTCCCAGGGTTGTAAGGGCCATTAAAGTCATGTGCCGACATCAACAGAAGCTACAAGCAGGCCCTCAGGTGCCTTTATCACTGAGTGTGGGGACAAGGTTTTCAAAAACAACGAACCATCACTGTGGGAGCCACCTCGATGACAGCCCGGCCGTCCTCGCCTCCTGGTGCACACACCCCTGTGCGGCAGCGCCCTCCCAGTGGTCCAGGTGGGCCTGTGTGACCCCTGAGCCTTGGCTACACAGGCCCTCAGCTACACAGGCCCTCAGCCTCCACCTCAGGGTCCCAGACTGCCGGCTGAAGGCAAGCCACCGTGCTATGCTGCAGGGTACTAACTGCTCACGACAGAGTCTTGGGCAAGAGTTATCGTTTCCAAGCCTCAGTTTGCCTCGTGTGATGATGGGGATAAAACCCAGCACAGGGATACTGAGGGGATTAAATAAAGCAAACAGTGTAAAATCCTCGGTGTGTGGCAAGGATCGATGACGATGATGAGACCACTACCGGCCATGGGACATCTACACTGCTCTGTACTGCGATGCTGGATTTTGAGTGGACCCTGTGGACACGGAACGGAGGGGTAGCCCCCATGATATCCTGAGCCCAGTTTCAGAAATCAGAGAAAGAAAAGTAGGAGAGCAAGCACTCAGAATGACTTTATGCTGAAAGGTGAGAGTGTCTGGTAGACTAGTCAACCCAGTTGAGAAGGAAAAGAGGGCCTGAGACACACGCTCTGCCCAGAAATGCACAGCGTGTCCGGCCAGCGGCTCTTGGAGGCAGGAGCCCTGGGAAGTCTGGTTCCAGGAGGGGGGCTACCCCAGCGGTCAGCAGACAGGGCATGCATGGAGAGAGGGGCTCTGCCCCACCGTGAGGAGGAACACAAGGGACCACGGCAGAGTAAACTCACAGTAACGAGCCCCGAGGGCTCACAGGAGCGAGCAGAGCAGCAGGAGAAGTATTCCCAGACACTCTCAATGTGCACTGAGACGGGCCTTGGAGCAACAGCACAAAGACAGAACGGTGCGTACAAAATTCAGACACAGACGTGTGCGAACGGGGCCTGCAGTAATAGTCAAGGACACGCATGGTAAATCTAGCAAAAATAATATATTTGGTGGGGAAAGGAGCAACGCTCTTTTTAAAATTATGAAGAGAACTGGGTGCCCCTTCTAAATCATTTTAGTTTATTTTTTACAAAGTTCAGAACGTTCTAATGACACACACGAGGAAAACTCTGGCATCCAGATGGAACATCCCAAGTCATTCTATTTATTACATCGCCTCATTTATGGAGAGAAAATCACACTTACTGAGTGTCTGCTATGGGATGGGGCGGGGCCCAGGCACCAGGATCCCTCTTCTCCTGCCGCCAGGGCCGTAAAGAAGCCGCTTCAGCTGCCCTGCAGGGCTGCCCGTTAACTCGGCTGGGCCAGCAGCACAGGGCAGCACACAACCGCCAGAGTTCAAAAATTATAAATTTCTATGAAAACATCATGGTCTGAATGATCAATTATTTCTTTACTCTCTGTTTTAAACATTTAGATCTAAATGGAGTAGAGAAGAATTAAGTCCTACTAGAAAGACCTAAGAATGAGCTATGGTTGCCACACTCAAATGTCACAACTCAATAAAACTGAACTTTCTTGCACTGTACGTACACGGGTTGGAGGCAGCTGACAACGGCCAGAGCCAGGCCAGCAGTAGAAGAGAAGAGCAAAGCAGGAGGGCCCAGATCTGGACGAGCCACAGAGAGGAAGCCGGCGTTAGAGCGAACAGGGTAAATCCATGCAGCCACCATGCGCTGTAGTCTACAATGATGGCCCAGAAAGGACACCCATCCCTGGGCCCCACGAAGATGGCTGCTTACCAGGACTGAGCCCAAAGGGCAGAGAAGCAGTCCTCCAAGTGTCTGCTCTAGGGGCCGAGGGAGCCTCAATGCTAAAGCTATCTGATAGAACGTGAGGCCAAGACAAGCTTTTGGAAGGCCCCAGCTCTGGGGTGAGGGGTATGCGCGTGCAAGGACAACAGGACCGTCCTCCATCTCGGCAGAGAACTACCACCTGACAGTGTTTGTCCCCTGAGTCCCTGGAAGCACAGTCTGGGGATTCTTCACTGACCTACCAGCGAGCACGGGAATACGAGTTAGCGATGTCACGGAAAGCTAAATACAAGAGTTACTGAGGACTGGCCAGGCGAATGGTGCATACCAAAGACAAAGAACTAGTTACTACGTGGTCGGGCGTATGTGGGTGGGGCAGGAAGTGCTCCGTATCCAGATAATCTAGCAAACCTACGGGGAAGAGCATATGACAGATTCTGAAGCAAGGAGCTGGGGCTAAGATTCTAAGAACAATCGCATAAAACATGAGCTTTGCCGAGGCACCACCCCGTGCCAAGGCTGTGGGGGTACAGAGATGCCCTTGTCTCTGCCCTAAGAAGGATCCGGTTTCCCCAGGGAGCAAAGGTGCCTAAATGGACCGTGTTCCTGAGGCAGAGGTCAGACTCCCTTTGGCGAGCGGGTGGCACGCAGCGCCTCATGGCGGGGAGCTCACTCCTATTACGCACCAGAATGAAAATCCACTGCTGAATGAAAATACTGTTTAAACAAACAGTGAGGCATCAAGTAGGAAATGCACACATTTGCAAAATGTCATGAGCATCACAGGCTTTTAAAAACGAAGTCATCTTACTTGGGTGTTTCGGTTCAACAGCAACCCTCACAATAGGGGTGGCCTCGAAGTTGAGCGGTATAAACGGCGGGCAAGATGGCACGCTACACAGAGTCGCCGACTTGAGCACGAAGTCTTGAAGGCCCCCTATGCCTGCAGGGAGGAAAGATCCGTGTGGTCAATACAGGGCGATCAATTCGGAATTTACATGAGAAAAATAAGACCATCAACCCAGCATACACGTCACGCAGGAGAAACACTCCCAAATGTGGCAGGAACAAAGCTGACCTGCACCCCTGGATGCCATTTAGTTGCTGTTAAAAAGACAGGAATTCTGTGGGCTACTGTTCTCCAGATGCACAAATCACGTGGTTACATCACACTGGGCTAACACATCCCTACTTTGATCACAGAAGTGATCATGTCCAGATACATATGTCTGAAAATACTAATTATTTATAATCATAACTCTTAGTTTTTAAAGTCCATTAACGTGATGAAGATGAATCGCTACTGAAATAATCTCTTTTCCCAAATACTTGCATAGCGGTCAAGGGCATTTGGAGACTTCACCTCTGAGGCTGCTTCAGAGCACCCGACCCACGCCACCCTTCATAGCACCCCCCATTTTAGAAGAGGACATCAGCACCCCCCCCCCGCCTCCCTTCTGCCTCCCTCCCTACTTCAGGCTCCCGGAGATGGCTGCCTAAGGCCCTCCCGGAGGGCATCGGTCTCTGAGCAGATGGGAGCTCAGAGAACGCCGCGCAGGAGAGCTAAAGGGGTGCACTGAGCCTCACATCCACGGTAAGAGCAGACAACATTTTAGAAGAAATCAAGTAACACACACAGGGCCATTTTTGTGCTTCTGGGCTAAGGTAAAGATTGGGGAGGGCAGGGAAGGGGGCACAGGAGAAAAGGGCGGGGACATTTGATCGGCATTCCAAGTCTCCATTTTGAGCTCAGAAACAACTAAGGAAGCAAGGAAACAACCCTGCTGCCTTTGGTTGACATCCTGATGTAAAGGTACCAGGGTGACGGGATGCCACACAACCCAACGTTCAGCCTGGGAGGGGAAGTGAAACAGAAGTTTCCGGCACACAAGCTCACAGGGTGGTGGCGAGGCCTCTTGGTGTGATCACACAGTGTGGACAGACCTGTGCTGCCCCCCGCTGAACACCTCCAGAATTCACCACCTGACTGCATTAAGGGAGAGCTCCAACCACAAGGAAAATGCTCCTTCCATCACGCTGACACCGGTCTCCCCCATGGCTACACGTGCCCAGTTCGGCTCTCCAGAGTTCCTCACCAGACGTGCCTCCACGCTCACCGACCGCCCCCGGGATTTTGAAGGCATCTGTCAGATCCTCTGAAGCCTTTTCTGCCTCACACTAAACATCATTAGCTCCTTTAACTGTTCAGCTCGACATGATTTCTAGAACTTTCTTGTGCAGGGGACCCTCCCCAGACTGAGGTTTCCAAGGTACTAAATTTAGTCCCTGTGCATCCAGGTATTACCTGGTCAAGGTGTAACTTTCTTATCACCATGCCTCTTGGCCCAGCACCCAGAAAGGTCTACACCGGCTCCAGCTTCTTGTTACCTCCCCCCACTGTAAACAACGACAGAACAGATCCGGGTCTGCCCAAGCTCCCACCACGTCTACTAGGAATAACATCATCTCTGCTGAGCCCAGCCCCTGGATTTCCTCTGATGACCAGCGCACATGTCCTTCCTGCACACACGGCACATGGTTTCAGTAGAACGAGAAAGGCCAGTCCCTCCTCTGTGTCACTGGGGATGCGGGCTGAAGATGGTTAGTGCATTGTGAACGCGGTCTGTCTGGACGTCTGGGCTGCATTCTGCTACCAAATTACCAAATCTACTCTTGCTACTTAGATGTGCCCAGATTTGTGAACATGATTATAATTCCCCCAAAAACAGAAAAAAGAGAATTTGACTATTCCTAGTCAAAATTAAGGATTTATTGAAAAGGCAATGCTCCAAAGATAGTAAAAAAAAAATCCACCACCTGTATTATATGTCACCATTTTTACTTATTTTAAAATACAATTTTAAAATCTAAGAAAGGGAACATTAAGGAAGGTTATTTGGGCGAATCACAAAAAAGAAAAAAGATTTAAAAATCACTTTGAGAATTTCTTGAAATACTATCAGATAACTATTAAGTGTACAACCTGATATTTATGCAAAACATAGTTTAAAAGAAGTTTTTAACATTTTTTTATTACGTTGTTTTCAAATGATATCAAGTATAATTTTGACAAAAGAAAAGTATACCCAGAATCACACCATCCTAAGACTGTCACTATTTTCATTTGGATGCATTTCCCTCTTCCCTAGCCCCCATAGGCACACATAATTTACCATGACAATGTCCATGTAAGTTTTTATACTTTCTCTTTTACTTCTGTTGCTCTCATCACAGGATAGCAATTACGGAGGAACACTTTCTTCACAGAAAGGACACTTGCTAAGGCGTTTTTCAACTGGGACTGAGCAGGGTAAAGGACATGTTCCCTCAAGAGAATCATTTCATAATTTCTGGGATGGAACAAGCAACAGTTTAGAAAAAAAAATTCAGAAATTAGGATGCCATCAATTTCGTTGAAGGACTAAAGAGAGGAAAAGCTTTTTTTATTTTTTTTAATGTTTATCAAAAAAAGGCATATGATCTAAATACAAGATGGAGGGAGAAAACAGGCCGAGGAAAGAGGAATATGGGATAGCACCCAGAATGCTAGCGTGTTTCTGTACGAACATAAGTAAGTGTTGTCTGTTTGAAGAGACTATCCAAGTCCTCTCTGGTGCCAACTTTTCCCTCCACAAGTACACGTAGATACGTGAGCGTGTGAACTCCAGCTCCCAGGCTGGGGTGGCAGGTAACCACCCAAGAAAGTGCTGAGCCCCTGCACTGTGTCCACAGGCCCTCGCCAGGCCGGCCCGCCGCCACCACCACCACCCCCTTCAAAGTCTTCTTCCTCAAAGAGCAGCATTGCACAAACACTGTCAGGCCCCAGTTTTCCCCCAGGCTCTCTCTAATGTTTCCCTCTACAAAGTATTCCAGAAACAATATCAAACAGCATCTTTTAGGATCTGAAACTGGAAATACAGAGCCCGAGAGACGGATGGGCCCTTTGCTGGCAATGTTCTACTCAGAACAACTCCCAATATGCAGAGGCTGAATGAGTCTAGGACGAGGTCACCCTGGTGGGCAAGAAGGCGGTAAACTGTCACTGAGTTCTGACACTGCTTCCTGCGGACTGAGCCCACTGCCCATCCGGACAGAGAACAGCACCACTGTGTTCAGGGAAGTCTGGGTTCTGAAGTGTGCTTTCAATGTGGGAATAGAAATGGTATTGGAATTTAAAAAAACAAAAAACAAACACTTTGTGGGAAAACACGTTAATGGTCTAGCTAGATTTCATTTCAAGCCAACCTGTACATTACTGCTCCAGAACCATCAACTGGTCCCTCTTTCTGTTTAATCCACCTGAGTGAACAGCTTCCTTCAGCTCTGCGTAGTAAATGCAAGCTCTGCACCAGACGCCTATAAGAGCCTCGGCCTGGGCAGGCAGTGAACACGACCTCAGGAGGCCGCTGAGCCTTGACCAACACGGTGCTCAGGGGCACCAGCCCCTGCGCAGCTGAAAATCCATGTGACCTTGACTTCCCCCAAACTTAACCCCTAACAGCCTGCTGTTGACCCGGAAGCCTTGTGGGTACCATAAATAGTTGACTGACACCTGTTTTGTGCGTTATATATATTCTACACTGTAGTCTTACGACAGAGCAAGCCAGAGAAAAGGTCATTAAGAAAATCATAAGAGAAAATACACTTACAGGACTGTACTTCTTTTACTGAAAAAAATCTACGGATAAGCAGACACACGCCGTTCAAACTTATGTTGTTCAAGGATCAATTGCATTAAAAAAATTATTTTTTTAAAGTACAGGTTTCCATGGGGCGCCTGGGTGGCTTAGTCGTTAAGTGTCTGCCTTCGGCTCGGGGCATGATCCCAAAGGGTTGGAATCGAGCCCTGCACCGGGCTCCTCTGCTAGGAGCCTGCTTCTTCCTCTCCCACTCCCCCTGCTTGTGTTCCCTCTCTCGCTGGCTGTCTTTCTCTTTGTCAAATAAATAAATACAATCTTTAAAAAAAAAAAATAAAGTACAGGTTTCCAGGGCGGTGCGAATCCAGAGAACTGCTGGTTTTGGAAGACCACCTTCTAATCTAGGGCCTTCTAATCTAGATACCAAAGAAGCCCATATCCTCTGCCTAAAGTTTCATGCCCTTATCGTGTATCTTTCAGCAAAACTCAGATTCTGTCCCCTCTGACTCAACTACGGAGCGTAGCACAGGGGGTCCACACACTTTTATAACGTGTCGTGGAAGTAGGTAGGTGGTGAGTACATGAATATAAAATATAATCGAGGGCCTTTTCCAGGCCTCCTCAGCTGATACAACAAATAGCTCCAAAGTAGACCAATATTGCTTAGCTAAGGTTTTCAGAGCATTCGTCAAGTTTCCCCAGTACACTAAACAAGTCCATTAAATCAACTGCCCTTCAGCTTCTCGGTGTTACAAGAGGACCCAGGGAAAAATCTTACAACAGTGACATCATCGAGTCAGAATTTCTTCTTCTCACAGGGACAGTTGGAGCTCATAACCAGTTAATAATAGTTCTTAGGCAAGTTACATCAAGACCGGGGGCCTGATTCAGAAGAGAGACTACGGTAAGGAGAAAAAGGAATACCTGTGGAATCAAAGATACCTTTTTTGGAGATGTGTAGGCTTGCTGTCTTTGTCTATTTAGAGAACAGGTAGAAACTTGCCCTGCAGGGTCCTGCATCAGGCAGGAGTGATAACTGGGGGTCATGATGGCGTCTCAATTGATGCCCCAAGACAGAATCCTAAGGGAGCCAGACATCTCCACTCCTGCAGGAATAGACTGCTGCTGTACAGCCCGGCTCTCACCCAGGGAGTGACATGGTCAGGGAGGTCTAGGATTAAAATAATGGAAGAAGGGGCGGGGCGCCTGGTGGCTCAGTTGGTGAAGCATCTGCCTTCGGCTCAGGTCATAATCTCAGGGTCCCAGGATCGAGCCCCAAGTCGGGCTTCCTGCTCAGCAGGGAATGTACTTCTCACTCTTCCTCTGCCCCCTCCCCTCATGTTTTCTCTCACTCGCTCAAATAAATAATATCTTAAAAAAAAATAAAATAGTGGGGCGCCTGGGTGGCACAGCGGTTAAGCGTCTGCCTTCGGCTCAGGGCGTGATCCCAGCGTTATGGGATCGAGCCCCACATCAGGCTCCTCCGCTGTGAGCCTGCTTCTTCCTCTCCCACTCCCCCTGCTTGTGTTCCTTCTCTCGCTGGCTGTCTCTATCTCTGTCGAATAAAAAAATAAAATCTTTAAAAAAAAAAAAATAAGGGGCGCCTGGGTGGCACAGCGGTTAGGCGTCTGCCTTCGGCTCAGGGCGTGATCCCGGCATTACGGGATAGAGCCCCACGTCGGGCTCCTTTGCTGGGAGCCTGCTTCTTCCTCTCCCACTTCCCCTGCTTGTGTTCCCTCTCTCACTGACTGTCTCTATCTCTGTCAAATAAATAAATAAAATCTTTAAAAAAAAAATAAAAATAAAATAAAATAAAATAGTGGAAGAAATTCCATCTTGGGCCTGGGAGTCGAACAGATCACTAAATGCTGCCTAATATCCCACCTCAGAGCAAGTAAAAAGGCAGTCAAGTAAAAAATTAAAAAAAGCCCTTAGGTCATCTCTTGGTGTGTCAAACCAGGACAAAAAGGATCTCCAGAGGCTAGCCCAGGGGAAAGGAGGCAGCACTTAATTAATTTATTTTAAAAAAAAGTTTCCTCCAGGAGCTTAAAAATGAATGGAAGGGCTGAAGCGAACAGGATGGTGGGGAAAGGAATCCCAGGCCAGGGGCCCAGCGCCCAAAGCCCCAGTGTGTTCCGGGCACCCAGGGGCGTGCAGGGCGCCTGTGGCACAGAGTGAGGGTGACAGCGGGCCGGGCAGACAGGAGGCAGATGGGGACACACACAGAGGTTAGGGGATGCGAGCACCACCTCACGCCTGGACTTTCCACGGGGGCAGATGCGAGTGACCCAGAGCCGAAGCGGAGCCGGCAGCCGTGGCGGCTACCCCAGAGCCGGGAAGAAGGGACGAGGCTAACACCCAGATTTCGCATCCAGATGTCAGACCTGGACAACTAGGCAGAGGACCACCCGTTATAAAGTGTTTCTCTACACTTCTTTCAGGTTCCTAAGTGTTCCTGTCATTCGTATACGTTCTTTATTCATACACATTGTGATTCATCGTATTTTTTCCTCCAGACTATAGTTTCTCTTTTCATTTTGCATCTCTTTTTCTCTCTAGTACCTTTTCTGAGCTTTTTTGTTTGGGATCTAAGCTTAAAAGCTTAGAAAGTTGTGCTTTCGAAAGACTAATAAATATTTATTCAACTTACTGTTGGTTTTTTGGTCCTTTCGTTTTAAGGGCAGGGGCACAAACAGGCACTTCCTGAAGTCTTCTCAATGAACCCATGAACACGTGAACATGCACACAGCTCTGTCCTCAGAGCTTAAGATCCAGAGAGGTACAAAGGCAGACAGTCAGTGACAACACACTATGAGAAACATCACAAGGCGTGGGGACGACGGTGCAGGCGCGGTGTGAGGAGGTGCTGGCGTGGGGGACACGGCAACCCTGGAGGCCCAGGGAGGGACCGGTCCCCACCTGCGGAGGCCCTGGCGGGCGGGCAGGACTGCAGAGCCATTTGCAGCCCACTATTTCCACTTCTCGGGGACCCTGAGACTCCCACCGCTTCTTGTATCTCTTAGCACACATTCTTGTTACATGCGATTTGCAATCGGAGGAACCAGCGTTAACTCTAGCTCCAGCCTATGCCGGCCACCTCCCCTCTCCCAAGTCCCAGCGTCCTCACAGGCAACATGCAAACGCAGCAGGTGGCACTTTTCCAGGGTTCCTGGGAACATGAAGACACCACGCACTGCGTCCGAGTCCCAGGACGGAGTAAGCACGCATAAACAGAAGTGGCGGCATGCTGTTTATGGTACTTGTTTTATTAATAAAGTTGTTGACCAATTCGGGGGTCGTTTTGGTGTATGGTATGAACTGCTTTCATATATATACATATATATATGTATGTATATATGTATATATATGTGTGTATATGTGTGTGTGTGTGTGTGTGTATATATATGTATATATATATGTACCATTAACTGGTTAACTGTAAAGAAGGTTCTAATAACTTCCTTTTTCATAGTCAGATCCATGCATGAGCTTTTGTGTCCTGGCCCACTGACCTACATTTATATTTTACATAGTAATACACTTTTACAAGATGCTCCTTTGAGATATGTTTCAACTCAAGTGATTTAAATAAAGCACAAAGCACAAAATGCCTAGTACGGTTTAAAACAACCCTGGAAATGTTTTAAGGTTAAAAAAAAGAAAAGAGATACGGCTTTACACAACCGGGAAGTTATAACTGGTCTTCTTTTTATGTTTAAACTCGAAATACTTCCAATTACAGGCAGGAAGCAGAGTCACATCTGGATGAAATGGTAACTTCGTCACAGGCGCACAACAGACCCTAGCTGAAATGATCCAGGGAAGAAAACAGAGGACGACCTGGCTGCACAGTGAGGCCAGAGAGGAGCTCCCCAAGCTCTAAGCTACGGATCACACGTTAACGACAAATAAGAGGGCTCTGCTCCTAACTCCTTTCTTGGGAAAGTAATGCAACTGAAGGAAAACAACTGTACAGACAATGTAGCAATGGCAGCATGTCTTACACAGCAGAGAAAACGCACAAAGAGCCCAGAATCCGGACATGACCAAGGGGTGGCACGGGGGAAGGAGGGACCACTGGGAGAACATCGCTGACACAATTAGCTAATGACATGGAAATGATAATACGCACACCTCTACCATGCAGCACGTAGAGTGATAAATCTCACAGGCATCAAAGACCTGAAGGTGAAACACAGAAACTGAAAGCACGAATCACAAGATGACACACTAAAGACTGGTAACTATCACTATATTGTAAGAACTGTATCCTGAAAATGCCAAAAATTTTAAAGTTACAAAATATTTTCAATGTTTAAAAGCCAAAGGATTAGTAAGCATGACATATAAAGAATCAGTAAAAAGCAGTAAGAAAGACAGGCAACCCACTAGCAATACAGCCGAAGAACAACAGCAGTTCCAAGAGAAGACGGGAAGAAAAAGAAGCCCTGAATAGTCAGAAAGCATATAAAAAAGAATCTTAATCTAAAATAATAACAAGGTAAATGCAAAGTAAGACAAAGAGATGGTATTTCACACCAACAGGAGTGGTGTAAGTCCAAAGAGAACACGGGTTTGGTAAAGAGGTGCAGAAAAAGTACGTCTTCAGCACTGGAGACAGAAATGATGGTCACGACCACCTGGAAGAACAACTGGGCACGTTCCGCAAAGGACGCCCGGACCGTGCAACTCGCCAATCTGACTTCCGGCTGCAGATCCCCCACGGTGCCGGCAGCATCCCACAGGCAGCGCTACAACTCCAGGGGGACAAATCTAGGCGATCTGGTGTCTCCTGGGCACACTCTGGCTGGCATCTACTGCTGGCATTCAGAAGGCAGGGCCGGGGCCCAGGGCCTCGCAATGTGCGCGCACGTCCCCCCTTGAGGAACTCCCCCAGGCACACACCCTCTGAGCATTCTGCTGGACAAACCTGTTTCTAACAATCTGAGCTTAAACCTAGCTCCCTTTTAATAACGAAGTACTTGCTTCACAATTTAATACACATGGAGTTTTCAGGAATTCTGTTCAGAAAACGAGCTGTTCCCCGTATGAGCAAAAGCCACTGGCGGCCTCTGAGTCATCAGCACCACACATCGGCACCAGGCCGCCCCTGCACTGCAGCTGCCAAGCTCCCGGAGACGGCGAGCTGCTGACTTGACGACGCCATCGGTGTGGCAAGCTGGAGCATCTGCGCGCTGCAATGTACTTATTTCATTGCGGGTCCTCTCTCCTTTATTTATCTTCATATCACAGCAAAGGTAACTGCATTGATGTCTTTGAAATTAGGTAAGCAGGTAGATTATTTTATCACTGAATTTCATTTCTAGGTGGATGTTCATTACATTATATGCTATTTTTACGATTATAAAAAAAAATTATTTCTAACCAGAAGATTAAAAGAAAACCCCACCTTCGGCTGCTTCTGTGCCTAGAATGCTTGCATTGTTTGACCACACAGCAATAAGCCCTGCGATTACCCTGCATGTGTTACACCTGCATTAGCCAGTGTAGGCTCTAGAAACTGAAACTGTGCTCGCGGCCCCGGACCGCCAGACTTGGATTTCCCTGGTGCCTGGTGTCCGCTGAGGGAGTTTTGGATTCCTAGCTGACGGGGAGCTGGAATGCTCCTTGAGGTTAATCAAGGTTCTGAGAGTGAAGCGTCTGATAGTCCTGGACTGAAGGCCCTGTTCACTCTTACTTCCACGAAGACCCTAATCCCCAGATCCCCTCACAGGCCATCCTGGCATTTGATGTGCGCCTGCGTCACCTGACCCCACCCCAGTGTCCTCTACCATTTGTAATAATCACTTTTACAATGGTTAATATTTTCTTCCAAATCAATTTAGTAATTACAGAATGTAGAGCATCCTACAGAACCTTATAACCCCATATATCATGATTTATTTAAGAGTAGAGCTCAAAACAGTTGGTGAAGGAATGTTTCATGTAATTCCTGCGCGTTTTAGATTTATGGCAACAAATATGTGTGGACCACTTAGGTTTACAGGTCTGTGCTGACCATCACGGAGGAGACGGAAACGAAGACCAAGGCCCCACATTCAGTTTTCTTGCATTTCATTACTATAAGTGCCCTGAGAACATTCTGAAAGCTCAGTCCCTGAGCCTTAGACTACTGCTAAGTGTCCCCATTCTGATGAAGCATGGTTACCACGACACAGATACAAATCACTTGATACCAGAAGAAAGGTAATTCCTAAGAAAAGGAACAATATTAGAATGTTAACTAGATTTTACCCAAACACAGGTCATCCTCATGCAAGCCAGGACTTTTGCCAGTTCATGCAGCTTTCAGAGCAGCTGTCCCTGCGGACGGATCGCTTCATAGATGAAAGAAGAATATATCACGTTAAATATCAGTGAGCTTACATTATAGTAGTAGTGGGCTTTAACGTTATATAACTGAAAGCAGTTGGCTACAACTGGTATGGTATCAACTCCCCTAATAAAGGACCAAGGAACCGGTACTAGAGGCTGGATTAATGGGAGACTCAGCTTAAAAAGAAGTGAAAGCAGGTGAAGACGGGGCCCCAAACTGATGCATCCATTCTCATTTGCTGCCCTCTTGTAAAATGACGGGTCAGTAAAATCTCTACAAGGTAGTTTTCATCACTCTAAGTAACAACATCCTAAATGTCTAGCAACACACTGAATACACTGTGTCTGGCAATAAAATACCACACGACAAATCGAAGTTTGAATACTGCTTAGACACAGATAAAGCAGAATATAAACTTCAATGCAGAAAAGATGATATGAATAGAAGAGAAATATAACTAAAGATGAAAACTGTAATACTATCAGCATTGAAATTATGAACGATTATTTTAAAATAAAAAACACTAATTTTAAGAATGAAAAGTTCTTAGACACAGCTACAAGAACTTTGGAGGTTTTTTTCTGTTGTTGTTCTTTAAGAGCTGTATTAACAGAACCAAATGGACATAAACGATATAAACTGATCTACGGCAGAGGGGATGCCGCCGTGCAGTGAGGGTCTGGTAATGACCTGCCCTGGAAGAAACAATCCGTCCGACCCCACCTCACACCATCTTACCACCAATTTTAGACGGGTCACAAGTCTCAATCTCATAAACAGAACAAAAAGCTTATAGAAGAATAACACAGAACTTCTTATGACTTTGGAGCAAGCAGATTTCTGAAACAGGACACAAAAAGCACTAATCATATATTAAAATTAAAAACTGTGGTTCACCAAAAGACACTGTTACAGCAGAAAGTAATTCCCCAGGTAGGAAAAAATATCTCCAATAAATACATCCAACCAGGGACTTTAATGCAGAATATATAAAGAATGTGTACAAATCAATACAAAAGGAGGCAGAGAGCCTTAAAAAAAGCAGACACACACTTAACAGGCATTTCATAACTGGGTAAAAATCAATGGTCAGTAAATAAATGAAAAGGAATTTAAATTCACTAGTCATCAGGGAAACCAATGTAACATACTACTCCACACACACCAGAATGGCTCAGTGAAAAACGAAGAGACGTTGGCAAAGATATGGAGCAACTGGAATCTTCAGCGAGCTCCTGGTGGAAGCAGAAACTGGAACATTCACTAAGTTCGTACATATGCCCACTCGACGACACAGCGATTCCCTTTCCAACAGAAGCGTGTGCAAATATTCAGGAAAGGACACGTACGGGAATATTCAAAGGAACAATACTCCTAACAGCCACACGCGGGAAATAAACTCGACACCCACCAACGGACGAGTGGATACATACTGTTGCGGTCACAGTAAACGGCAACGAGGAAGGACATGGGTGACTCTCACAACAGCACGCTTGACACGTGAGGACATTCTCTATGATTTGGCTTACACAAAGCTTAACAGCAGGTAGAATGAACCTACGATGAGAGGAGCCAGGAGGGCGGCTCCCCTTGGGGGAGGGGAGCAGGCGGCAGTAACTGGAAGGGCGCTTGGCTTCTGGGATGCCGCCTGTGTTCCATTTCTATAACACTGGCACACGCAGCATATGAACCTCTAGCAAGCTGTGGTTTAAGGTTTGCACACTTTTCTCTATGCCTGTTATTCATCCATAAAGATTTACTTAAAAATGTTATTTGGCACAAAGTACAGGCTACTTCAGGTGTTTCTAAGTCTTTTACAGGTGCCATAACTCAACTACCATTTCAGAGCCTTCACAAAGGAACCGGCAGCCGGAGAGAGACCACATGGCTTATGGCCTTGTCTCTCTTCCCGCCACATCGTCCAGTGACAAATGAAATGTGTCTTGCAGTGCAACGTCCTTGTGTGGATTCTTCTGAACACTGTCTGTCCTTGAGCAAATCATTTCCTTATTCCAGAGCAGCCAGGCTCCTCCTGGCTGTGGGCATCTGTCCACCCTCTGGCTCCTGCCACACTCTGCTGTTCGTTCAAAGGTTGGTCCTTTTAGATTCCGCTGGTAGATGCTCAAAATGGTTTTAAAACGATTCCTTGGTTTTCACTCTGTTTCATTTTTTGGGAAAACAAAACAGTCCCTAGCAAACATCACACAATTCTCTACTGCTACCTTTATCTATTTACAAAAAACATCCAACACGTTACCCAAAGAATTTCCAACTGTCTCCTTCCGCTGTTACCGGCTACCAATGCTGAAACCTACCCACCATCAGAGTAAGATGATCTCAGTTACATCATGGGAAGCATTTCTTTGGCTCCAAGGAAAACAGAAAAAGTGCTGCAAAAAGTAGGTCGGCAAAATAACATGAAAGTCATTTCAAGTTGATTATTTCCATAATGTGGTCCAAAGTGGCCTTGTGTATGGGGGTCTCTGGACAAAGACCCCAGCAATACCGCTGTGAGAAGACTATCACTTTGAACTGACCCCAAATAGGAGACCCTTAAAAAGGGATGTCAGGGGAACCTCCTTTCCTCTGCTGGGGCCCTTGGTGTGTTTTCTTCAACAACCACAAGTGTGCTTCTGATTTATTAACAGGCCCTGCCCCTAGTGAAAGCTGTTACAAACCAGAGAATTCCACTGCACCACAATGCAGAAATGCTGATGGGGCATCTATGCCTTCCTGGGACGGCCTCGTGCAAACCACTCTCAGGCCTTCCTGCCCACGAGAGGGGTTAGATTAGTCATAACCAGATCCCACTAGCTCTCTGTCCACCAGTTCCACCAGGGCCTTATTTGGGACCTGTCCATCGGTTTCTCTGGGGCTGTTCCTCAAGGACCCAAGATACTTAGGCACTGGTGTTATGAAGGTGCCAAGACTCTGCAGGGGTCTCTGAAACAGAAATGCTGCTTCTTCCTCTATTTTTAAAGATTTTATTTATTTGACAGAGAGAGAGAGAGAGAGTGAGAGAGAGAGAGAGAACGTGCGCAAGCAGGGGAAACGGCAGGCTCCCCGAGCAGGGAGGACCCTGGGATCATGACTTGAGCTGAAGGCAGATGCTTCACCAACGGAGCCACCCAGGCGCCCCTAAAATGCTTCTTCTGTATGCTATACTCTTCTCGTGACCGAATGTCTCCCAGACGTCACCTCCTGTAGGTCCTACTCTTGCTTTCCAAAGGTCCTGGTCATGGGAGCACCAGACCTGGGCCAAAAGGCAAGTCAAGTGACAGTGTAACACCATTCCTTCCTCCAGAGATGAAGGTTTAGCTACTGGATTACCCAGTCGTGTGTAGTTCTTTTTCTTAGGCTGAGTTTCCTTCCAAGAGGTACCTCAAACATCCTCAAGGGCCTGTCGTACCAACCAGCTGGATATGAGCCACATCCGAGCCCCAGAAGATGATGCTGTCCACGCCGCAGCTGCTCCTTGGGACTTCGCTGTTCGAGTTACTACCTACCCTCAGAAAAGGGCTCACCATATTCAGCAAGGGTGGCAGAAGAACAGGGTAGTGGGAGACACGGGAGCAGCCAGGCTTCCAGATCCAATATATCAGGCTGAGCAATGCCTTCTCTGGAAAGCAAAATCGTCTCCAAAACCGTCGCTATTGTAGGTAACATCAAGGGCCCTCTTCAAAGATTTGCAGACAACTTTCATAGCTTGCTTGTAAAGCAGCAATGCCCTTGATTTAAGGGCAGAAACATAAACTGTAAACTCCAGCAAGTCCTCCAAGCTCATCCATTTTACAGAGGAGGGATCTGAGGGGTCCAGTGGGCAAAGGTCGATCCCAGATTGTAGTTCTGGAGAGAGACTGATTTCCTGACTCCCAGGCCAGGGCTTTTCCCTCTGTGCTGTGTTTGCTCCATGTAGTCCGGACAAGATGAGCTACTGCTTTCCAAGGACAATAAAGAGTTGTAACACCTGTGCTCCTTGCCAGAATCACTGAAAGTGTCACTCACAGAACTTTCCTCCCCTGGAGGAGAAGTGGAAATGACAAATCTGGTAGGGACACAAGAGAGGAGGAAGAACAGCTGGAGAGAGAGAGGCAGGGGCCACCCTCTCTCCTGCACAGCTGGTTAGTACACACGGCCAGGAACCCCGAGAGCATTGCAGGGATGAAGCGGTAATTCCCAGACACTCCAGCGTCTATGCCCAGGATCATCCCAAGGGAGGGCAGAAGGGCTGGGCAACCGCGTGCTCGGGGCTCTACCTGCAGATCGCTTCGTACGGGTGGAACTGTCTAAAATGAAGGTCAACTGGGGCGCCTGGCTGGCTCAGTCAATTGAGTGTCCGACTCTTGATTTTGGCCCAGGTCACGATCTCAGGGTCGTGAGATGGGGCCCTGCACCAGGCTCCGCACTGGGCGTGGAGCCTGCTTGGGATTCTCTCTCTCCTCTCCCTCTGCCCCCCACCTTTCCCTAAAAATCAATAAATAAATCTTAAAAAAAAAAAAACTGGCACTAAAATAACCCACACACCCCCCCAAAAAGAAAAAAAAAAAACACAAACAAAAAAACGAGCCACCACAACGTCAATGCAGAGACGGTCATTACAACACTCTCCGAAATGGGAAAAACCACCCCCACCACGGACTAATGATCCATCAGGAAGGGAATGGTTTGAGAAACGTGTGATCCATTCATCACGTTTGTTTAGCTATGGAGAAGAATACAGTAAATCTGAATGTAAGAACAGATTCTAAGATATAGAACTAATAAAATATTCAAACGCATAGGATAAAATAGCAAAACAGAGTAATAACATTAACATTGAGTCTCTCCCTTCAGTCTTTTTTTTTTTTAAATATAAAGATGCTGCTATTCTCACTAAGAAGATATACACAGCATATGGGCACAGCTGACTGTGAGGAATAACGGGATTCTTAAAGTAGGCCGTTCCCAAAGCACACAGAATGCACAAAATGATACCCCGAGTTCCTATAGCTCTAAGCACGCAGGGTTTCTGCGGGCCTGTTTCCGTTCCATTCACATATGGCTCACTCTACAGAAACTCAAAACCAGATTTTGTCCTGAATTTAACGGACCTGTGATAAAATGATCTCCAAGAGACCAATGAGACTCGAGTTCATTTGTATTTCTGCATTTTGCATATACGTTCAGGAAAACAATTTTTAAATCCTCTGAATATCATTTCAGGTATACTTTGTGACTATCCTTGAACAAGGGAAGGAAATGACATGTTGCCTTACGTCAGTTTCTTGATACCCATCAGATCTAGCATCCTCCCTGACAACACAGAACGTCACGAGGAGTCACATAACACGCAGCCATAGAAGCAGAAGGACCTCGACAGCCTATGTGCTTCCGCACAACCTGCTGCAGTGGGGGAGCCCCCTCCATACCGTCCCGAGGATGGGGCACTCACGGTAGCAGGGATGCGGGTCCCTGCCGAGGAGCAGGGCTTCTAACTTGTGTGAGCACGTGTACGAGTTCACGGCTGCATCATGAACATCCAGCGCATGACACACCCACGGGTGTCCCCCTGCCCCCATGGGTCAGCTCTCCCTGAAATCCCGTGCTGTACTCAGAACACGTTCCTTCTGAGTAACGCCGCTGCCTCTGCTTTCCCCTTCTGGAATAACACCAGCCCTTCCATGCTGGAGAGCTAGTTATCACATCCTCCCCAGCACCTCTGTCTTCAGAAGTCCCCCTGGCAACGTCCAATTCCCTCCATTCCTGGGCCCATTTCTAGGCGGTTGTTTGTGTGAAAAGGTGTCCAGCTTGCACTGAGCAGGGGTCCACCGGGGAGTGAGCGGTCTGAAACAGCAGCTCACGAGGGAACGGGTTCCCACAAGGGTCACCCGTATCTGAAGGATTATTCTGTCAGGAAAGGCAAGGACCGAGTCCATCCAGAGGTGGCAGAAGAGGGTGCGAGCCGCCTAGAAGGCATATTTTGTGGGTATGAAGGACAAAGAGCCAAGACGTGGTGCAAAGTCAGGTTTAACGAACAGAGCAGTCAGCCAGTGAAGGCAGGGCAGGCACAGATGCAGAGGGGAGCCGGGCACCCACCCCTACGTCCGTGCTGAGCCACAGGACAGTTTTAAAAGGCACGGCTAAAAAGCAATGGTGAGGTCTGCTGGTGGAAAGGATCACCGGTGGGAGAGAGAGCCTGGTGCGGCCACGTGAGGCCCACATAAGGTTTGTAAAGGGAGCCGCAGCAGCAAGTGGGGCCTGTCCCGGGAATCTTACTGGAGAAGCACTTCAGCTGAATACTAAGTGAGGAGCGAAAAGGATCAATTTCTCAAATGTGGGGAGAAAGAAGGGTTGATAATCACATTTTATCATAATTCTGTCCCTAATATAAAACTTTGTTTTCTTAATAATGCCAAGCGTTGTCTATGCCTGGGTGTGTGCCCGATTCTTGAGGCACAGGGGGTAAAAACAGATTTGGCAGTGAGGTTTCTTTCTGCATGCAGCGCTCACTGGCTCCTTTAGTAAGTTCACCTCACCACACTGCAGGGGTCACACCTGCCTCCCCCGGCCTGAGGTCACACCACCCCTGAAGGCACCTTGTCCTGTGAGCAGTCACCGGCCCTGGGTCCCTGCTCTCCCGAGCGCCCTGCACCACTTCCCCAGACAGCAGCGGAGGCCAGCTGAGGAGAGCAGGTCTGGCGAGGCACAGCACCCGCCCTCCCTAAATCTGATAGAAGGAGCTGGAAGAAACACAATCATAACAAAGGTTCTAAGGATGGTCCAGGAAAATTTATTCTGTGGCTCTGAGGCGCTGAATTTCTAGCCATTTTGAATATTATCACTGGATTTACAATAGGCCCTTGTGTTCTCTGTTTGTGAACAGGGTCAGCTGGCAGCTGGTTACATTTCTCAGGGAGTTACTGAAGCCAACGTTAAAACCAAGCACAGGATTCCCTACAAAGTGCAAAGCACCGGGAAGCCTGCCCACAAGAAGAAAGTCAGGTTATCTTAGGAGCCCAGGAGCAGAACACTTGTCGGTCCGTATGATTCATGAAGGGCTCACCTTTCAGGATAGCTAGAGCTGGCCGTGCCCTCCTCCCCACGGGCTTGGTTTACTTGCTGTGGGGCTGTGGGGCTCCAGGACCACAGAGGTGAAGAGAGACATGAAGCAGGCCAAAACAGAGGCCAAGAAAAGTGACTCAGTCTTCTGGCTGTCATGAGAATCAGCGGTGAATAATTCTTTTTATTCCAGAGCTTTGGCCTCTGATATTGTTAGGAAAGTCATCATTACAAACGTCTACCCTGGGAAGGCCGGCTGCTAGACTACCGTGCACAAGGTCTACCTACATACGGGATTCTGAGCACCCAGTGTAACTCCCGGTATCCACGGGAGAAGCTCGAGGACGGGTCAAACCACGGCTGGTGACACACACTCACGCCAACCTCAAAGAGTGATGCAGGAGTGTGAATTAGTTTCAAAAAAGTTACCTAACGACGGCAAAGACAGCACACAGCCACCAGGCTGGCGTGGGAACCCCTAGAGCTCACCCCCCGGAGCAGGAGGGGTCAATTACCTTGGTGAGCCTCTCCTGAGAAGGAACCGTCTTCCCATTGCTCCGAAGGCACGCTTCGCGCTCAATCAGGGTGCAGTTAGACCCCCCAGCACGGCCGACCCCCATCAGAAACAAAGCCTGCATTCTGAGTGTGGAGGGCAGTATAGGGCAGGCCGTGCCCTGCACACCCCCCGCACACCCCTTGCAACGCCTCCTCCAGCCCTGCATGTCCCTCCTGTGGTTTTGGGAATTCCACCCCCTCTCCAGCCTTTTGGGAAAAATGGAAGCAAAGTAGATTGTAAGGAAGAGGACAAATATCCCAAACTCCCCAATTCCTCAGAGGTTGACAGATAAAGGATTTTTGGACAAAATGAAGCGAAACAATCTATTGCCAGAATGTGTGTATCATGAAAACAAGGAAATGCAAGGTCTTCTCAGGTGAGGACTCTGGGCCGAGAATGCGTTAGAGCAGCTGGATAAGAAGTCCGCTGCTGGACGGGAAGGAGTTAGAGCGGCTGGGTGAGAAGCCCGCTGCTGGGTGGGAAGGAGTTAGAGCGGCTGGGTGAGAAGCCCGCTGCTGGATGAGAACGTCAGGAGACCGTCATGTCCCAGACGGTGCTAACACAGAGCGGATGCTTCAGAGAGGAAAAGAAACCCGTCTCCACATCGGCCAGCACAGTGGCCTCCGACAGAGCCAGCGTGAGTTCTGCTACGAGCACGGACAGACGGACTCCCAGCACACACACGCGCCCTGCTAGACCCCCAGGAGCACCACATGCGTGTCTCTGGCCTCCCTCCCTTGATGGGGTCGGGACATCAGGCCACCGAGTTTCAAAAATAAAGAATTGAAGCTAAAATTACACCTGTACCTCACACGGGAGGCCTAGGTAAAAACACAGGTAGATGAAAAGTGAGACGGGGACGCGCTCTTGTTTCTGTGAGCCCCACACTGAGACTCTCAAGGGGGGTGTTCATCAGGGAAGGGGGAGGCCGGAACGCTTTTCTACCTGCCACCGTTCGGCTTGATTGATCACAATGTGTGTATTCTTAAATGAAAAGAAAGTTAAAGAACAACAACAAAGTTTCAACTACCTAAGAGAAATCAGGGGAAACAAACAAAGGAAAAAGTACATCTTTGCCTATAAATCTGGAAAACTTCTCTATGGCAAAAATAAAAGTTAATAGGCAAACCAAAAACTATAAAAATTATATAAAGCGCACATTGGAACAAAGATGAATAGCCTCCACATATAAAAAGCTTTTTTACTAGTAAATGAGAAAACGAATAAAATATAGCCAAGTTTAAAAATGGAGCCAAAGAAACAATTCAAAACAAGTAACACAGGGGGCCAACTTCCAGGTAGTGCTCCACCCCGCTGATAACAAGAGACGCGCAAATTTAAATGACGACTTGGTACCAGCCGCTACTGACATATGTGCAGGACTCTCTGACCTAATATTCTCGGCCTAGAAGAGCGGACAGTGTTCTCTCACAATTTAAACATCTCTACGTACATCGCCCTATTCCCACTCGTTCCTAATACACATCTGTTTCCCCCTCTTCTCAAGGAGAAATTTATCTCTAGCCTGACCTCTTCAAACACATGTGCTACTTACCAATTCTAGTGTATCAGTATCACCCGATTTTCCTGGTTATTCATTTCCTGGTGGTTGCTCTTTCTCTGATTTCCCTCGTACAATCACTTGCTGATCTTTTTCTTATGAAATAATAAAAGCAGACGCTAGTTTTTTAGACTCAGAGTTTCAGAACCGTATCTCTAGGGTTTGGTATGTAGAATCGTACTTTTGTCAACTTCAGGATCCACGCTCCTTTCTACCTTCAAATATCCGTAAAATGCAGGGCACTAGAAAATAGCGGGGAAAGGCCATTAACAGAACACGAAACTATTCTCAAGAACTACCCCATGCTGTCTGGCTCTCTGGCAAAGCCCAGCATGAAAGTACATTCTCTTCACATAAAAAGTCAAAGGAAATTTTGCTTTACCAGCTAATACTCGATCAGGCTGAACCAAACCATTTCCAAATATTAGACGATCCAGTTTCACTGCATTTTGCTCTTGCCAGGAGCACCACAGACATTTTTTGACCCTTTTCTGAGTACTTATTACCTTCAATTTTGATGATCTGGCTTGATTATAAATTACACAATTTATTTTTATTTAAATTTTGTTAGTTAACATACGGTGCAATATTGGTTTCTGGAGTGGAATTCAGAGATTCATCCTACAACTGCCCTCCTTAATGCCCATCCCCCACCCACCTCCCTTATAATTTAACTTATAATAAAGTTTAACAACTGGTTAGCAAAATTGGCTCTTGTGAGCCCGGCAGTTTCCTTTTTCCACATCTTGCAGGGCCTGTAACAGATTTTCCAGACTTGAGCTTTCTATTCCAACTTTCTGGAGGCTCCTGTTCTTGCAGAAGCGACCTTCACGGTGCTTGTGTCCTTGATGATGGAGGCTCATGCTGCTCTTACGTGCATGGCCCCCCGCCCCCCCCCACAGTGCTGTGCCACTAATTCCATAATTGAGGGGCTCACTGGCATGCACTTCTGAGCACCTCCCTGGGACTTCAGCCTGCAGTGATTACAAGCTACTTTCTAGAGCGACGCTGTTGACTATTCCCTTCAACCCTGGGTTCCCCCATCGCCCTACCGCTAGGATATCTTGTTGAACCTTCTTGTGTAAGCTATTTCTCATCTACTTTTAAGTGTGATTTCACAAATGCTCTCTGTTACATGTCACCTTACAGAGGAAATCAGCAGGGGGTGACGGACAGCACTGCCATCACAGCGGGTTTGTAGGGAGGGCACACTTGCCGGTGAGCAAAGCAGCAAACACCGTGATACACGTTTAAAGTTCAAATTTCACTTTTATTTCCAAGAGTAGGGAAAAAAAATACTGTAAAATGGGTGCAACTTCCACTAACGCTGTTTGGTTAAAAGGAAATTCCAGTGTTTTAAATCAAGAGATTACTATATCCTGTAGATGGAAATTTAATTTCTCCTTGCTCTAAAAGTGACTTGAGAGATTGTATTTTAGTATCTAACTGGTGAGAATTATTCTGAATAAGTTTTATTATTAATTATGATTTTTAGTTTATTTTATAATATAAAACTGCTTTGCAGTTTATATTTTGGGAACTTTATCAAGATTTGGCCTGTAATCTAGAATCCAATTTCTAAATTTAATTTACACATAGGGAACAATGTTTTCTATGCACCTACTGAATTAAGCTTACGTTCTAATGAAGGAAAAAGATGGACCCAGAAGGATAGAGAATTCATGAATCACAGCTTTCCCTTCTTGAATTCTGGGGACAGGAAAAGAAGCCTGATGCTGACCTAATTTTCTTTATCTCGTCGGTACCCCTGCTTTCAACTATGTGGATGTTCTGGAATATGTATATATATGTTTTTTAATTCTTGAAATTCTTGAGATTTCTGATTAGAATATTTTGGGGAGTCTTCTCTCTCGTGCTCCTGCGCCCAGCCCTCAACTGTGTCTGTTCCTTAAGGTGTGTGTTCCACTCAAGGACACAAGTCCCTGGACGCTTTCCTCCCGTGACTTCTTTCTGGTGTGAAGACACACGTGCGTGCACATCAGTACACATGTTCATTTATACTGAGCTCGTTGTTCTACTTCCCATGTGCCAGCCTTTCACTCAGAGTCTGAGCTCTGTTAGGGTCTCTGGAGGGCCTTCTTCTCATTCATGCACTCGGGTCTCCTCCACCTTGGATCTGCTCCTCCACGGCTCTGTTTCAAAATCCTACAGCCAGGTTTGTCATTTCCAGTAATGTTTGTTCTCCGTTCATGTGTTTTTCTTGAGTATCTGCTCTGACTCTTATCAAGGCTGTTCCTCCTAATCTTACCCTGGATAATCATTCATTTTTCTTAGTTCCCTCCGGTTTCTTAGAAGAAGTCTATTCAGACAGTCCTATTGCTTTTGTGGGTCAAGCTGGTCTTTTTCCTTTGAAATGCTCTTTCTGTACGTCCAGCAGTTCTACCACGTTCACTGTAGGAGAGGGAAGCATCTGTTTGGTGAGTGGTGGGGAGCTGTGCCAGAGTACTCAGGTTTCTGTTTGAATCTTTAGTCTTCACAAAGAGAGGAGGGAAGGTTGGAGACTTACTGTAAATTTGCCTTCTTGGTGACGTAATCATCTATATGGTACAGAAAGGGCTGGCAACTGAAATCAGATCCGGGGGTTTTACTTTTGTCTCAGTATTTTTTTAATGTCTTCAGTAATATAAGCAATAATACTGGTTTAATAGGGGTGTGTGTGCATGTGTGGGCACACCTTATCTTTAATGTCTGTGGAACATTTTTTTTTTTTTTTTAAGTAGGCTTCATGCTGGGAGCCCAACATGGGGCTTGAATTCACAACCCTGAGATGAAGACCTGAACTGAGATCAGGGGTTGGACACTTAAGGGACTGACCC
This sequence comes from Ailuropoda melanoleuca, assembly GCF_002007445.2. NCBI lineage: Eukaryota > Metazoa > Chordata > Mammalia > Carnivora > Ursidae > Ailuropoda > Ailuropoda melanoleuca. The sequence goes on from NC_048226.1 coordinate 2,898,505, forward strand.
ACCCAGGTGCCCCAATGTCTGTGGAACATTTTAAAAAGGGACATTAGGTCAAAAGTAAAATCTGAATAAAGTCCCCCAAAACATATATTGCACAGCTATTTTATTTTCTGATTCTCCTTGGATTTTTTCCATCTTAGGTTACATCCTTACTGTGATAAAAAAAAAATAGGACTTTCTACAATGAAAATTATTATTCAAAATTCACTTCCACCACCTTAGATATTTAAGGAAAACTGACAGCTTTCTTCACCCCGTATTCTCCCCCTGGCTACATCGAGAGCTTTCCCTACACATACTACTCATTATCCACACCTCGTTGTAAAGAAGAAAAACAACAATGGAGTGGAAATCTTTGAGGTTGCTAATTTCTAAGATTACCTAAAGCAGTGAAGTTTTCTTTTATGGAAAAGCAAGTTTAAAGTTTCATCATTCAAACGCAGCCTATCTAAAACACCTGGAAGTGATTTCCAAGTTTTCAAAGTCACTATTCTAATAGGTATTACTTCCAACCTAACCATTACTGGCCTTTGAAACATAGAAGCTAACAGCAGACTGGACAGATCAAATACTACAGATAAAAGCACTCTGAGAAGCGTACCGTGCTATAAGAACATAAGGTGGTAGTATTAAAAATGGATTTGGACATGAAATCCCAAACTCATTCATTTCAACGATTCCCTTAAACCTTGGACGAGGGCAGAGAACAGTGAGACTTTAATCCAGACCCAGTTCTGCCTCTCACCGGGGTCGTTCCGGGCCAGTCAACTCCAGTCACATTACACCCCATCCCTAAGTGATTAGAAACAAACAGGTTTTGGTCAAGTGCCCCGGGTTTTCCCCCAACCCATCACGCTCACTTTCTCGGAGGACTTTTGCAAACTACGTGATCAAATTTGAAAGTAACTTTTCAGGAGCTGCATGTGGTCTTCCTGACAAAGAAGAGCTCTGTATTTGTAGCAAAGCGACAATTTCTGTCTGTAACTAATTGGATGGTGATAAAATCATCGCAAGGAAAATGGACATGGAATACCAGCCATAAGAAATCTCCAACTCCAATACACAACATGTTAGCTGAAAAAAATTTACGGTATCACGCTCATCCACCCAGGAATACACATCTGAACACCAGCTGAAGCGGTGCAGGAGAGAGCTGCTGAAGGTACAAACTAGTGGGATTTTTTAGCATCTGCAGAGGAAAAACAAGGCGAGGCACGCTGTGTCTGAAAGTAACAAATGCAGTAAGTAAGACCAGGTGTGGAAACGTCCGGAGCCTACTACAATAATTAAAATACAAGCAGATGTACCATTCTGTCCTTTGGGAACTAGAGCGACTGGAGCTATTCATGAATAATTACTAGCAATCATCGTGGTCAGATCTGCTGCTCTGTGCCTAACGAGGGGCTTTCGTAAACATTTCCTTCTCTGGGTTTCACAACTCCATAAGGTGGAAAGACGATAAAGAAATTAACAACAGTAATGAATTTGAAACTGTCAGAAGGGAATGTGGTATAATTTACCTGTAGCGCATAGTCCCTCCCGACACTGAGTCAAGAACTCTGCTGAACTACACCAGTCGTTATAAATTAAATGCCAAGTTTACAAAACAAAGGAGAGAGGCAAACATTGTGTGTGTGTCTGTGCTGTATAAGGAAAACCTATGCAAGGATACATCCCAATTTGTTACCAATGGTAACGTCAGAGGAGTCGTTACAGACAGGATGCTATTAATTTTTGACATTTCTGTATCATTCAAATATTTATATCAGCACGTGCTACCTGTGAGATCCAAATAAGTGAAATCAAAATAAAAGCGTATCAGCTAAATTTGCCAACAAAGAATGGGTATTACTTTCAAAACAGAAAACAATTCAAATTTTATACACACACACACTCACACATTTTAATAAAAATGAAAACACCTCTGGATTGTGCTCTGTTTGTGACCACTAGATCCTGAAAATGGAACAGTGAACTTAATGACCAAATACCCACACTTGCTGCAGGAAAAAAAAAATATAGATTCAACTGTATGTACATTGACTGAGCATCAATCATCATGTTTTAAACAGTTACCTAATGACTTAGGACTTAGAGAATATTTGCACTCAATTTATCTACGGCCTTCCTTCTGTGCACTCAGTTACATCCCCGCTGGCTCTGCCGATAAGCAACCCTTACACTTCGAACACAAAGTCAAAGATCACTGTACTTTCTCACTGTCAAAGGTATTTATTCCAAAGAGTCTATGTACAGCATTATTACATGTAAAAACAGTTCCATTTGTTCATATTCTGCCTAAATTTGGAGGCACTCGGCTAGAGTAAAATTTGGCAAAGCCTTTAAAAGAACTAATTTTTTTTTTTTTGGTGGTATAAAATGCCTATCAAAGTACAAGGCATATTTTGCAAATTAAATTCTTTAAAAGGGCATTCTTCCCTCCCTGACTCATAACTGATTGTTACCAAATATACTTAGCTTTCAAATTAAGAAGCCAAACCCATTCTTTAGAATACCCGTGGCTTAATCAGCTGAATATGACCACAAAAATCTGTGGCCTCATCCACAATCTCCTTGCATGGCTCTCCAATTACCGTCCCACGTGGCCTCTCCCACCTAACTCGGGGCCCCCGCTCTCCTCGGCCTCGCCAACACCCCTGGAATTCACAGTGGCCAAACCAAGCTGGTCTCCGCTTGGGCACTGGAAAACTCCTTTGTCTTTGTATTTAGTAGCAGTGTAATCTCTGAAAAAGAACTCTAACTGAGAAAGTGTTTACTAAGGACTTTTCTGGGAGTCCCTAGGTAACAGAACAAGATAAATGGCATCTCTCCCACAGCTGGGTTTGGTCAGTGGTGCTGTGGGGCTCACTGGCTGCTCAGCCCCAGCTCAATCCGGCTCCTTCATCCACTGGACTTTACACTAATCTCAGAACAGACCGAACTTCACCCTTCATTCCACGTGGCCAAACTGTTTCCCCCAAGTTTCATTCCAGAAATGTTTCTTTAGCTCTTACCTAGTTCAGAGCATATTACCAGATGCTGTCAGAGACAAAGATGAGCCAGGTGCCATCCTGAAAGAATTTATAGTCTCTGTCTTAAATTGGTGGGACACGCAGGATAGCATTTCAGTGTTGACTCTTATATTTAAAGAATGATTTGAAAAACATAAAAGGCAATGATTTATGGAATTAAAAATAGGGTATGCCTTCCAAAACATTAAGGAATCCAACAATACACAAAAGTATAGTAAAAAAATGCACAAAAGACACAAAAGTATTGTTTAAAAAAATGCACAAAAGAAACATTAAGACCAAAGCATAAAATTAAATAATCAAGGACAAATACTTCAGTCATAACTAAAGTGGACCACAGAATTCAGCATCTGAACTAGGATTTTCAGGCGTGAAAGGGGCAGAACGCCTTCCCTCAGACAATAGGCATAAACCAGGGCACCCTGGACAAGCCAGGCTGGGAGGTCTCAGTCCAGTCGGTGTAAAAATAAACAGCTCGCTTGACCAAGGAAGGGAGATCGAGTCCTGGGCTCCAGCACTCACCTTTTCTGCCCAAATCCCTCCCCACCACGGTCCTGTTTTCAGAATCTGAAAGTCAGAGAGGCATACGAAACAAAATGGAAAACAAAAAAGGATTCACACACACAAAAATATTCCATGATGTTTGCAAAGAACAAAGCTACAGACTTGTTACATTTATAGCTAAATTTAAATGTGGTCATCATGTGAGTTTTGGAAATACTGGGCTTCTGTTTTGAAAAACACTCTTAAATTTTAACGCAGGGTTAACACACCTGGTTTCAGTTTTAAACTTGTCTAACCTCATAAATGGAACTGTTTTCCAAATTTAGTACCTAAATTACTATGAATATATTAGAATTTTATGGGCCAAACAAATTCAGAAAACACTCAGTTACTCAAAAAGCGAAGCTATTTTGAAAGATTTGAGTAAGACCAAGGTTCCATTACTTGTAATCTCTTACAGCTACAGGATTTCAGGCAGTGCATGTCACATCTGGGCAGATCTACGTGTCTATGTACCAAAGACGCCCTGCCACACACGCATACACCCAGGCTAGTTTACCTCACATTCTGTGCTCTCCCTGATGCTGGCTCTTAGGACAAACTGATTTCTGGTGAACACACTGAACATCAGAAGCAACAAAGAAGCAGACCAGACACATGGCTGGTGGCCACAGGCTGGAAACTCAGGCACCCAGTAGGATGGGCCTCCACTCTCCCTTTCTTTCTTTTTTTTTTGAAGATGGATCCCAGGACCCCGGGATCATGACCTAAGACAAAGACACTTCACCATCTGAGCCACCCTGCTGCCCCTCCACTCTCCCTTTCTGATCTCCTCAGTTTTCCCACATATACTCCAGAAGGAAAGGCCAGGAAACTAACGAATAACTGTTAACAATGGCTCCTGGGATTTCCCGACTGGCTCAAAATCCATTCCATCCCCGTGCTCGGAAGAAGCACCTGCAGGGGAGCACACGCTTGTCTGTCTGATCACCCACACCCACGCTGTGCCCTGGAAGTGCACCCCCACTGGCTAACGGGCCCAAGGAATAAATGTTCTAAGACAGATGTACTGAGAGGTACAGGAACTCAAAGGAAGAGCCAGGTGTATCTCCTGGAGCAGCTGGAGAAGGCTTCCGAGATGCGGCCTCTGAGCTGGGTTCCATGCCTGTGCTCCCCCGGCAGCCCAGGGAGACGCACCAGCGGAGCAGACAGCGTGCGCTGCAACACGCGGGGAGCAAAGCCCTGCTGTGCACACCGCTGCTGGGAACGCACACGGTGCGGCCGCTGGGGAACACCACGGGAGAGCCCACAGAGGACACAAACGGAGCCACCATCTGACTATCTGACTCACCGGGCCCGCTTCTGGGTTCACAGCCCAGAGGAATGAAAACAGGCTCTCCAAGAGATATCTGCACTTCCGTGTTCCCTGCAGCATTATTCACATTAGCTAAGACATGGAAACAACCGAAGTGCCCATCAAAGGGTGAACAGACAAAGAAGTTGTGGAAAGGGCATGTGTATGTGTGTGTGTGTGTGTGTGTGTAATATTATAACGGGATAATAATGGAATATTATCCAGCTGTAAGAAAAAAGTAAACCCTGCCATTTGCCATAACATGGATCGATCCTGAGGGCATTACGCTAAGTCGGACAGGGAAAGACAAACACTGCACTTATATACAGAATCTGAAAACGCCAAACTCAGAGAGAAAAATGCTGGTTACCAGAGGCTAGGGGCTGGGGGATCTAAGGGCGTTGACGGGTACAGACGTCAACTAGCAGACAAATACATCCTGGAGATCTAATGCAAGCATGGTAACTCCAGAAATAATACCGTATTATAAACTTCAAAGCTAGTGAGAGACTAGATCTTACGTGTTTCCACCACAGAAAAGAAATGATTAATTATGTGAAGTGATAAAGATATAAGCTAATGCTACAGTGGTAATCATATTGCAATATATAAACAGTTCAAATCAACACACAGTACACCTTAAATTTAGACGTCGTTGTATGTTAATTATGTCTCAATAAAAATAAATTCGAAACAATCCTGATGTATTGGGGAGTGGTGAGAGCAGAAGCACAGGGTCTGAGGTGGGGAGCAGCAGACAGACAGCGAAGGGTCCGGGAGGCACGCACACAAAGCAAGGCTAGGCTGCTGGGGGGAAGCAGAAGGGGCCCCTGGAAAAGACTGCCCCTTGGGGATGGGAGTCTCACTAGCTCACCTACGTATACGGTGCCTCTTTCTAAACTAGGTAAAACTGACAAATTCTCAAGGGTCACTTTCTCCCTTCTCCCTTTTGAGAGGAGCCAAGCTATTCCACCCCCCCGTCCTTCCCTACAGTTTTCTCTCTTATAAAAGGAAAGACTGGATCCTAGTTTCAAGTCTCCTCAACCAAGCTCAGAAAAGACCAGGTCTCTCTGAGTCTCAGATTCCCCTTTTACAGGAGGAAAGGAATGGACTACAGAAGTATGAAGTTCAAGGACTTCACAGGCAGAATGCCACAAATCACAGCATTTTTGCAATGCCACAATCAGAGAGAGGGAGCAGAACCTGGCGGAAGGATTTAAAATAATCTCGGCTACACAACTGTGCAGGAAATAAAATCCAGCCGAAAAGGGGTGGCTGGGACAGTGTCATTTGTCCTAAGTCCAACTTCCTGGTCTCCGTTTTCTCATCAGCAAAACAAAGATAATAAATTTACCACTCAAGTTTACTGAGAGGCTTCCACAAGCAAACATAAACGAAAGGGACTCAGAGAACCCCCGACATGCAGAAGGTGCTCCATAAACGCTGGTTAAGTTGCTGGATACATTGTTCAAGTACAGTTACAAATGGGGCATCTCTGTGTATCAGTGAACAAAAGATCTGCACATATCAACTGTTTGGAAAATGAGATGACAATGGTCATTTTGGAAAACCTGAAGGCTTGTGGCTTTGAAGAGAAACAACGATGTGGCAATAAATCTACTAATTGCTGTTTCTGTAGAAACTGGAAAGACAATGTCCCCTTAGCTCACTCCCACGCCCAGGGGAGAGGGGCTTGGCCTTTGATTTTCAAAGCATATCTGATTTCTTGCAGCTTTTACAGATTCAAATGGTAAGATGCATTTGGCTCCAATAGTGAAGGAATAGTAACTCTTGCTTCAAACGTGCAGCCAACAGACCCAAATCCTTTGAAATATGACCGTCAATGCATTTACGTGCCGAGCTGCTGTAAATTAACTAACAGTCACCTGGGAGATATAAAACAACACCAATGACGATATGTTTCTAATTGCACGGGAGATAGGGTATTAGTGATGTTTTCTCTTCTGCTACATTGCCTACTAACCAGCATATATTTTCATAATAATGCTTCTTCCAAGTAGAAACTTACCTAAGGAGTCGTAACTCAATTTGTAAGATGAAGAGGAAACCAAAGGAAAAAACACATATACAACTGAAACGATGCCGTTAGTGTCTGGAAGAGAGGTGGGAGGGGCAAGAGAGAGAAAGCAAGAAGCAAGAGCCGAGCAGGCACCAAAATAAATTTCGATGACAACTATGAAATCAGTCCTCAGGTTCCAACAGCAAGCTGCGACTACGATCGACTTCTCTATTTTAATGACTCAGACATCTCTCAAGCTCCAATAATAAAAAATGCCTGCCTGCCACGTTCAGGACCCCGGGGTGGGCAACAGCGTACCGTTCGGAGCGCCCACAGAGACACACACACAGAGGTGTTCACACACCTCAGTCGGGTGCAGCACAGAAGCTAACTCCGCACGCACACGCCCTTCACCCGACCGCCCAATGCTCTTTACAAACACAGTTAACGGTCACAAGTTTCACACGCGGGCTCTGGCAGGGCACGGGCTCAGGCGCACACTCACAGACACCCGCCTTTGTTCCTCTGGCCTCAGCCAGGATGGAAATCCTTGGAAAAGGCTGCCCCCTTGTGCGCAGCTCGCAGCAGCTGCGGCCCCTGCTAGAGCCCGCGCCACCAGCTGCCTCCTTCTCCCGGCCCGGGATGGATGGCTTCAGAGAGCAGAAGTGGCCCACTTAGCCTCGGCCCAGAAATCAAGGCCGGCGTAAATAAGGATCAGAGGAGGTGCCGATGGTTCTGAGTTGGCTCCAGGCTGAGAAAGCCGTTCCGGGAACTCTCTCGGGGCACTGTCCTGTGCAGCGTGGTCCTTGTGCGTCCAATCAGGATGCAGACTGCTTTTTTAAAGCTCCTGGTTATGAGAAGAGCTCTGGTGGTGGGGATCCTATCTTTACTGCCAAATGGCACCGGGACCTCTGGCTTTCTGAATGTCACCTAGAGCAATCCAGAGAGAGAGACAGACAGGAGGGTGAAGAGGATACGGAGCCCAGCAAAGCAACTAAAACAGATGGAAGACCCAGGTCTAAGACAGTGGAGATGGCTCTTGGAAAAGCAGCTAAGAGAGAAGGAAAGGCCGTAAGACCTCACCTGACACAACCTTATTTCATTCGGATAAACAGATTCATAGTTTCAGGTCCATAGACGTTGCCAACCTGCCAGAGGTCTCAACCGACAAACCCAGGGCTGTTTAGTTTGGGAGCAAAACTGTGAAAGTCTATAAATAACTTGGAAGATTAAATGTAAGCACCCAGCATGAAAAATCCAACCTAGTACAGAGTGTCAAACGGACAGCAAACATGAATGCATGAATGTAAGACCATGATTAGTCTACGAAAGTAAGCAAAAGTTTGTCTTTTCAGAGCAAATAGTTCACTACATGTTTAAAAAAACCACCTGTTACCTTATTTTTCTTTTAAGAGACTCTGGATCCCGAGAAAGAAAGGCTTATCAGAGACACTGATTGATATCCCTGTCTCCCTTCTCCAAATCCATCCATCCCAAATCTCAAGTAAATTGTCCAAAGAAAGGTAAAAAGTACGGAAAATCGATGTCAACACAGAAGAAGGTCTCATCCAAATGCTTGGACCAATTCAAATCTAAACTTTGAAAAATGGAACTAGATTACAGGTCATCCAGGCATACTAAGAATTAACTTGTGCCACTAGAAGAGAAACTGCTCTCTCCAGAAGTTAAACATACAAGATCCTGGACCTAAACCATATCCAGAAGTCCCTGTTTCAGGTAAAACCCTGGGGCAGAAGGAGTAATTCTGGCGACTGCCAGCTGGTAGGTCTAGGGCCCACAACACAAGACCCCGTATAAAAATGGAAAGACCCGCTTCCCCGAAGAGACCAGTACTGGTATGATTTCAATCGTTTACATGATTTGGTCATAAAGTTAGGAGACCGATACAATATAGTGCTGGGTATCAGCCACAGCCCCTTCCTCAGCTCCGTATTGCTAGAAACGGCTCGATAAGATAAAGATTCTTCCTAAATGAACTTATAAATTCACACAAATGGGTTCCTTTTATAGGACGTGTATGTATGGATGTGTGTTTACAGACAGAAGACTGGAAGAAAACACATTTTACTGGTAACACCTACCATCATCATTCCTATGAATGTAATTCACCGATTTTTCTATATTATTGAGTTTTATAGTAAAAGACAGTGATCATGATTCACATTTTTTTTAAAGATTTATTTATTTATTTATTTGAGAGAGAAGGAGAGAGAGAGAGGAGGGACAGAGGGAGAAGGAGAAGCAGACTCCGTGCGGAGCAGGGAGCCCGAGGTGGGACTCGATTCCAGGACCCTGAGATCATGACCTTAGTCGAAGGCAGACATTTAACTGACTGAGCCACCCGGGTGCCCCCACGGTTCACTTTTGTAAATAAAATGTCTTAATATAGATATTTATAGTACTGGAATGAGATAAAATGATCTCAAGTTCACATGGAAGGATAAATGTCCAAGAGCAGCCAGAAACTTATCAAAATAAATAGTGATAAAATGAGATTAACAAATGAATTCCCGAAACCATCAAACCAAACCATATAGACTGGCAAATACATCAGAACAGAAAACAGAACCCAGTAACAGACCACAGTATCAGTGGAAATTTAACGACAGAAGTGGCAGTAAACTCAGGGGCAGGTAAGGTTTATTTCAGAAACCGTGTGGCACACGAGCTGTGCATCTGGAAAAAAATAATAAACGTGAGCATGTGGTTTACAGGTAACCTGGTCCCTGCCCTAGAAGAGCTTAAATGAGCACATGGGATTTACAGAACATCGAACATCCAAAGAGCAATGTAAGAAAGAGTACAAAGGATCTGGTAGAGAACGGGACGGCGAACGGGGAAGAACAGCAGGAAAGTGTCAGCAGAGCTGACGTCTCTCAACATCACGCCTCTGAGAATACTGCATAAATAACAACTGGGGACAGACAAGCTCTCTAGACCGTGAGGCAGTGGGGTCCTGCCTTCCCAGGGGAGCACCCTCAGCTCAGGACCCAGGAAAGGGGCTTCAAACAGCTCCTGAGGGCAAGAGTGGCCTTATGGAGCGGAGGACAGCGCTCTCCTCATGACTGGACCAAGGCAAAGAGAGCTGAGACTCAGAATCTTTCTGATTCTCTAACATCAAGCAGCCTCGTGCTTCTCAGCCCAGGCTGTACCGTGAGCCTCCTAGAACACCTGGGTCACACCAAGGGGAGGAAGACGCAATTCGCTTCGGTGTACTGCAGGAGAGAAACAAAGACCTCCCAAGTGGTCATGTCACCTTGACTCTGGGGTCCTGCAAGAGCTTAACACGTCAAAAACTGAAAGAAGGTTACTATCCTGATGCCCTTTAATGAGAAATGTTCAGACCAAGAAGAGATGCTGCTCTCAGCCATGACATTCCAGAATATTTATAATGAAAAGAAAATGAGTCTACTGTTCTAAAGAAATGTCTTCCCCTTAGGGGATTCTTCCCCCAAACAAGCTGGTGTCAAGAGCTGGGATGGCAGAAGCTAAGCGCCCAGCTACAAACGGAGAGATACTTCCTTCTCTAGCAAAAGGTAAAGTGACTCTCCTCTCTCATCTACAAAACTGGAAGAAGGCCACAGCCTACTTTATTCCAGGACAGAACCTAGGTGCTTTCCGCTCCTGCGGCTCTTAATACAATTACAGAGGTTTAAGGATTTCCCTGGCAGATGACAGCTTAAAAAATTAATATATTTCCTTTTATTTTAAGGAAACAAATTACACTGCAATCCTGCAGAATGCTTGGTATTTATGAATCACTATTTTTGTCAGAATATTATTTCAGAAGAATAGATATTCATTTCTACAGTTAATAACTTCTTGGAAAAAAAAAAGAAAGCAAGAATTCAAACTTTAACTCTGAATCTACTGCACACAGCTCACGGACAAGATGTGGCCTGGCTTCTCAGGGAAACATTTGTTCCCTCTGTGCTCTGTGTTCGAGTTTGCACACGTGCTTCTCGGTAGAAAATTCTCGACCTCTCTCAACTTGCAAGCATGGCCTCCCAGTCGGCCGCTGCTCCTTCTCGCACATGCTTACATGTGGGGTCAGGCTCTGATCCAGAGTTTGGAGTGGAGCTCCAACATCAACACTGACCAGGAGCTTCAAGGATTCACCCCTTCTGCCTTGCTTTCCTGGGAAACCAATTCCTTATCATCTCTGCTACCTGGAGCTTTCTCCTGGAGAAGCCAACAGAAATGTTGATTCTTTGTAACTGAATAACTAAAAATGAGACAAAGTCAAGAAGTAGTTTCAGTCAAGGCCAAAGCATCTGATTTCTTTCCTACCTGTCCTGCTGGAAGATGTTTTTCAGATGGGCTTCACTCTAACAAGGGAAGCACCAAAATGCTTATGATGGCCTACTTGGATTTGTTTCATGAGATAAAAAGAACTGCATTTAAATAAACGATGTGTTAAATTAGAAAAGTGTTCTTTAATCTTCATAATTAAGTGCTTCACTTAGGATTTATTTTCTTTTATATGTGTGACTTTCGCCAGTAGCACATTTCGTCAATGTGCTATTTCCCATGGAAATCAATGGTAATAACCTCGTTACTTAATTAACATTTTGCCCTTTGATATTTTTAGAAACAAAATAAAGGCCCCTATTCCACTGCCTTCTGTTATCCTCATCTGCAAGATGGAACTACGGATCAGAAAGGTTAAGCACCCCACCTAAGGCTACAAAGCTAAAAACTACTCAGCGGGAATGTATCCCAGAGTATCCTATCCCCACGTACACTTCCCATTTCTCAACTCAATCCTTGGGGACAAGTTCTGTAAGGCAGCACCAATGACGTCAAGTGACGATATTGACACAGTCTTCCCTAATTTAAAAAATATATGAGATGACATTCAAGATATAAAAAACTTAAAAAGAAAAACAGAACAGACAACATAGGCCCACTAGTCATCTGAAGAAAGAAAACATTCCCCGTATTAGTGTACTCCTCCCCCCTCAACCAACGCCTCTCTCCAGGGAGCTACTACCTTGAACTTGAGGTTGACCTTTCCCTGCATTGTTTATTACATATGTAGCTGTCCCTCAACGACACATGGTATTTATGTGTTTTTAACCTCTATATAAATGCTTGGCAACTTGCTTGTTGTTTCAATCCATCTTATTTGTGAGCCCGACCCTAGCCAATACATCTGGTGTCGTGGAGTTATTCACTTTTACTCTGGTAAAATATTCTTCCTGAGTATAACTGCGCCATAATTTACTCATCCATTCTGCAGTCCATGGATATCTAGGCAGTGACCTTTTTTTTTTTTTTGCTGTCATAAGCAGTGCTAATATGAACATTCCTGTACCTGTCTCCTTGTTTAGAGCAGAGCTAAAAGCTTCTCTGATATCTATACTTCCAAGGGGAGCTGTTGCATCTTGGAGTCACATGTTCAATTCAGGGGTAGAAGAGAGCATATTTTTCAGGCTTTTTGACAATCCGTTGATTGTCTACTCGAAAAAAATCAAATTTCACCTTATCAACAAGAAGACCATTATATCAATCATCAAGGACATCTTCCCAACCTTCATTAAACCATTTACAAAAGTCAAGTGATTTCCCCATTCTGTCATGCATTAAAAAATACCAAGAAGAGAGGTCAAATCTGCTATCTTGTCAGTGCCGTTTAACAGTAAAAAAAGGAAATGTCCTATTTGGAGATGGTGGGGAAGAAAATCCCCATCAAATAATCCTTTGTTCTCAAATAATGCCGAGAGAGGCAATGAGCTTATTAACAGACAATTCTTAGGTTACAAACCTATAATAATCTTCAAAAGTTATAGTTACAACCAGTTACTTCAGTCAGTGAAAAAAGGATGAACAGACACATCTTAACTGGTACGATAAGCATTTTGCCAAACCCTATGCTAACAATTCCGTGGGAGGCCACAGACAAGGGGACTCCAGCCACCCTGTAGCCCAGTCAGCGCTGTAAGGGCTGAAGGGACCCACGGCTTGCTGCTTGCTGCATTTGTAACGTGTGGCTGCAGTCCACTGGTTGGCAGGGAGGTACATAGAAAAAAGGCAATGATAAAGAAAACAATGTATAAAACTCTAAAGAAATCCGGACAAGGTTATACGAAGTTTCAGGCCATAAACACATTCATTTGAAGAAGAGAAAAAAAGTGAACCAATTCTTCTAAAAAATAAATGAAATAAAACAATACATGATATATAGGAGGTGAGGCCTCATAAGGATGCTAAATTAATGTATTAAGAACCTGTAATGGGCGGAGTTAAGATGGCGGAGGAGTAGGGGACCCCTTTTTCAGCCGGTCCTCTGAGTTGAGCTGGATAGGTACCAGACCAGCAGGAACATCCACGGAATCAGCCTGACACGCAGGAAGATACATCTGGATCTCTACAAATGAACATCTCCAGTGCTGAGTATCGAGGTACGAAGCGGGGAGCCATGAAACCGCGCACAGATATCGGAAGATAAACAGAAGGGGGAGGGAGCCGCCGTGTCAGGGCGCCGGGAAGCGGTAGCCACCTGCATGGGGGAGCGGGCGGACTTGCAGACGGCACCGGCGAGACAGCAGACTGAGAACGAGAGCTCCGGGAGCGCGCGGGGCGGCTGGCGG